>NC_046172.1:102694848-102811451 GCF_011064425.1 Rattus rattus
CTCAGAAGCTGTCCTATCTCAAGCCAAAATTCACTTAATGTTTAGTTCATAAAACTCAAGTCTGCAGTTCAAACAGCAATTAAAAATCAAGCACTGCAATATAGCTAAAAGATACACTGATTGGATACTTACGTACTGGCACTGATGGCAGGAACACATTAAAAGCCTTTATTTTCCACAATGAAACCCTTATCCTTCTACAACACCAGAAAACTTTATATATACAGTGAAAACACCATAATTTATAACATACCATAGTTTTTAATCTGAGCCCAAGTGATTAGTATTGTCTGGTGTGATGGCACACGTGCCCAGTGCAAAGTGCACGTGTGTGTCCAGAAAGAATTATGTGATGCAGTCACAAGATGAACGTGGGGGAAATGCTGCCATAGTCTCGGGTGGAGAGACAAATCTGAGGAACAGTTGGGGAAAGGAGAGACAGATGCTGCCATCTAAAACCCAGGAGACGTGGTTCAAGCAGAGAAGTGCGCAGGGAAACACACTTGTGTTCTTGGTAGCTAGGAACAGATTTTATCACCTGAGAGAATAGCTGTAGATCTTGACAGTCCTAAGCCTGGTGTCAGCAGGTGGATCAACCTCTGGGAGACTATAGAGCCTGTCTTAGGGTTTTACTGCTGTGAATAGACACCATGACTCTTATAAGGACAACACTTAATTGGGGCTGGCTTACAGGTTCAGAATTTCAGTCCATTGTCATCAAGGCAGGAACATGGCAGCCTCCAGGCAGGCATGGTGCAGGAGGAGCTGAGAGCTCTACATTTTTTATTTTACATAAAAATATACATAATTTTATTGTAATTCTGAAGGCTGCTAAAGGAAAACTAACTTCCAGGCAGCTAGGATGAGAGTCTTAAAGCCCACACCCACAGCGACATACATATTCCAACAGGGTCAGAACTTCTAACAGTGCCACTGCGTGGGCCAAGCATATACAAACCATCACAGAGCCTAAGAATCCTAAAATTCGAACAGAACCCCTGGCATCTTCAACTGGATCCCTCATGCAGGGTGGTCAATTCTTAGGTGGTTTGGAAAGGCAAGATAAGTCTTCCACCTATACTGATCTCAGTACTGTCGTTACTTCCCCTACTCACAGTAAACTTATGAGGTCCCCTTCTGCTACCCTGATCTGGTTTCTGCGACCCTTTAATACAGTTCTTCATGCTGTGGTGACCCCCAACCATAAAATTATTTTCATTGTTACTTCAATTACATAACTCTAATTTTGCTACTGTTGGGAAGAGTAATGTAAATATCTGATATGCAGCATATTTGGTATTAGACCCCTGTGAAAGGGTTGTTCGACACCCCCCACTCCAGAATCGGGTCACAACTCACAGACTGAGAATCATTGCTAACTGCTGGCTCATAGAACCTATGATCTGGGGAATCTTGCGTGTCCTGCCAAAAGATTACAAAACTGAGTGTGGCCACTAGAGGACACTAGTGCACAAAAAGGAAAGGTACCAAAATGGAGACACTGGAGTCATCTTAAACATAGGTACAAGCTGGGCTCAGAGCTCAACAGCAGCTTTTGTCTACCTGACCTCATCCCCCATTTGTATCATGCACATCTGTGCTTCATGTTTGATTTGTGATTTTGTTCCCTTTGTGTTTTTATTTTGGGCCACATTTTATCAGCTTTTTGTTTTGTTTGTTGTATTGTAATTCTAAAGCATGAAAGGAGAGAATCTCTAACTACGGTGTGGGGCGCCCTACTATCACAATATTTTTTCTGGCACACCTGATGCTTAATAAAGAACATCTTTATCAAAATAAAAGATGTGGGGACATCTCTAGTCTCCCTGGCTTAATTCTCAAACATACACACCATGGTGAGAAATTGACACTGAATAAAATGTTCTAACTGTGAAAACTAAAACTAACAGTAAAGAAATAGTTTCAAAGGCCTCTGAAAGCTCCTTATGGGACTAAATTGTATCATCAATGTTAAAAGTGCATGGTGCAATTTGTGTGGAATGCTCTAGAAATTATACAAGCTGAATTAAATGTTCCATATGTTACGAGATTACCAATGGATCATTCTTTAAGTTGATTAGTGGACTATGTATGCACTTCTAATTTCACTCTTGAAAATAAATATTAGGAGAAAAATAATTCTCCCAGGTTGATTGAAGCTATAGCATACGTTTAATAATGTCTTTTATAATCATGTCAGATAACAAGATTTTCTCTACTTGTATTTTAAACTAAGTTGAATTAATAGGTGAACAATCTTTCTAATGCCACTAGTCATAATTTAATGCAATTTAGAAACAATTATGTGCAATTGTTGGTTAAAATGAACTTTGAGAGTTGTTGGGTCTTTCTTACTGGACTTGTGTGATAGGTGTTCAAACTTCATATGTATGCATACTCTGATCAGATGAATTAACTTCTTCAGTCTATTTACTCTTCACCTTTTGAATCGTGTGTGTGTGTGTGTGTGGAGAGAGAGAGAGAGAGAGAGAGAGAGAGAGAGAGAGAGAGAGAGAGAGAGAGAGAGAATATGAATTGTTGTGTGTGAATGTATTCCATGTGTATGCCGGTACCCTGGGACTTCAGAAAAAGGCATCAGATCTCCTGGAGCTGAATTGCAAGGAAATTGTGAGCCACTGGATATGGGTTCTCTGAAAGAACACAAAGCACTCTTAACCCCTGAATAATCTCTCCAGGTTCTTGTTTACTTTTTTAAAGGTTTGTTGTTGTTTTGTTGTTTTGTTTGTTTGTTTTGCTGGACTTGTAGCACCGGCAGGCCTGGAATTGGGGGTATAAAGCAGGCTGGCCTCAAACTCCAAGAGTTCTGTTTGCCTCTGTCTTCAGGGTGCTGGGATTAAAGATGTGCGCCATGATGGCCAGCTGCTGTTTACGTTTTGATGTATACTTTTTGAAACAAGATTTCTGTGCATAGTTTTGGTTTTGAGTTTTTTCAAACTTCCTTGTTTTAAAATTAGTATAATAGTCAACAGGCTTCCTTATGGCATTTCCACATACACTTAGTTCCAGATGCTCTTTGTCCTCAGTGCCCACCCCTCTTCCCTCAGCTCCCTGCCTGCTGTCCCTATTCGAACCTTCGGCCCTCAGCACTCCTTACAGCACATTCACCTCACTTATGGCACATTCACCTCACTCATGGCACATTCACCTCACTTACGGCACATTCACCTCACTTACTGCACATTCACCTCACTTACAGCACATTCGCCTCACTTATGGTACATTCACCTCACTCATGGCACATTCACCTCACTTACGGCACATTCATCTCACTTCCTGCATATTCATCTGACTTGTTTCCCACCACCCTCTCCACTAGCTCCCTTAAAGCCTTTGATTCCCTTTCATGGGCCTCTTTCTACTTTCATAAACTCTATGTCTACTCAACCAGACACAGAAATACATGCTAGGCTCTGCATCGGAGGAGGAGCCTATACATAGTGTTTCTCTTTCTGAGCTTAAGTTACTATGTGTAGTATACTATTTTCCACTTCCATTCACTTTCCTGCAAATTTCGTTTTTCTTTATATCTGAATAAAATTTCATTGTCTATCTATGCAACATTTCCACTGTCCATTACTTGGTTTATGAACATCGCGGCTGACGCCATGTCCTTGCTAGTATGAATAGAGCTAAAATAAACATGGATATCCAAGTAGTTTTGTGGTAAGCTATAGCATCCTTTGGGTGTGTGCTCAGGAGTGGTATAGCTGCTTCATATGATAGCTCTACTTTTAGTTTAATTTCTGAGGAAATCTCCATGCCGATCTCCACAGTGGTTGTACTGGTCGATCCTCCCATCAACATGAATGAGAGTTCCTCTTTCCCTGTATTTTTGCCAGTATTAGTTATATATATATATTTTTTTTGAGGACAGCCATTCTGATTGGAGTGAGGTGAAATATCAAAGTAGTTTTAATTCATATATTCTTGGGAAAGAGGGCCTTAATTGGTTTTTTTTGAAGAATTATAGATTAACGAATGTTATTGTGTTCAAGTACTAAAAGGATATTCACGTAATAATCATATTTTAGATCAACTTGACAATTTTACCAAAATGTCCCTTTCATGTTGAGTCTTAATTGTCAAATTCTACAAGTAGATGTTCCTTTCTCATGTAACTTTGTCCTGGTTATGTTGTTACAGGCTTTCTTTTTATCAGACTCTGCCCTTTACTCCTCATGCCAAAATATACATCCTGTTTAAGTGCCCTCTTATCTGAGGCCATCAGGACTAACTCTGATCATATAGAAAGTAATGAGTAGTAGCTAAAAGTCTTCCCACACAACATGAAGTAATGGAAAATCTTACTCAAGGAAAAAGAGAAAATAATAATAAAATACAATAGACCTTAGAATGAATGAGTTCAACAAGCATCGGGATATAATACCAAATACAGAATACAGAATACACAGGACAGGATATCCATACTGAAAAGCCTATTTATTCCTTCATATTAGTAACAAAGGCACACACACAAAGATTAAAATATACAATACCATTCATAAAACTAAAGATACTTTATCATGAATCCAACAAAATATGTACAAAACTTGTTTGCTGCATTAATGAAAGAATCTAAATAAATGGAGAGATACATGTAGGTTTACATGGAACATTGGAAGATTCTGCACTATGTCCTTATAGGATGTCAAGTGTTTCTGAAATTATGTACAAATTTCATGCAAAAGCATAATCTAATTTATACGGAAAAGCAGAAGGACTGAAATACAGAAAATAATTTTGAAAAGTTACAAAGTTGGAGGTACCAATCGATCTGATTTCAAGACTTGCTACCTATATAACAAAGTGGGGTATTAGAAAAGAGAAGATGCATAGATCGACAAATAGAGTGAAAAATACAGTAGAACTCCACCCACACAAATATTCCTATTGTTGACAATGATGCCGAAGATACCTTTTAAAGTAAGTGAGTCTGGAATGAGTGAGAATCTGTAGACCCCAAAGATAAAAACTCAAAATAAATGACAGAGTTACATGTAAATCTAGAAGACTTTTAGGAAAATAAAAAAAGGAGAAAAATTCTTCAGGATTTAAGACTATGCAAAGAATCAAAATGTATAACTCACAAAAGGAAAAATTGCTAAAATGTACATCATTTAAATAAAAATGTTTGCTCTGTGAGAGCCCCTGTTAAAAGATTATAAGATATGCTATAGACTGGATGACAGATGTTTGCTGCAAAACCACATATTCAATAAAGGACTAGTATCTAGTATCTATGGACAATGTTCACTAGAGGGCTAAGACTGTAGGTCAGCAGTCGAGGATGTGAATAAGATGTAAGAGACCCAAAATTAAATCTCCAGTTTTTTAAAATAAGAAAAAATGCAAAAATTTGAAGCATTGATATAGTCCATGTAGTAAAACGTTGTCCCCCAAACATCAAGCCACAAGTGGCTCTAGTAGGAGATTTTTGGGTCAGTGAAGAAATGTCTTTGAAAGAACCAAGGGATTCTTTTCTTCTTTCTTTCTCTCTCTGTTTCTTTCTCTTCCTGGATCAGCTAGGTGAGGTGAACAATTTTGTTACATAATGTTTACTGTATGTCTGAGCCAACAAGGCAGCTGCCATGGACCAAAACCTTAAAAATTGAGTCAAAATCAAAGTTTACTATCTCAAATTCTTGTTATAGTGATGGAGAGCTAACTAATACACAATTTAAAATGGCCAAGTGACATGAACTGACATTTCACCAAGAAAGATACATAGATAGAAAACAAATATATAAAAGTATATATTCAATGCTACTATGCATCAAGGAAATGAAAATTACAACTACAATGGAATATTTATCAAAAAGATAATAAATAAACAAACAAACAAACACACACACACTACAGCATTAATTTTTGAGGAAAATTTGGAGAATGTGGGACATTCATGTTGTTGGTGGGCATATAAAATGATATGATATAGCCACTTTGGAAAATGGTTTGATTATTTCTTATAGAAGGCAAATGTATTTCTTAAAGTGTTCAACAAATATATGATCCAGTAATTATATATTTCATCTTCATCCCAGGGAAGTGAAAATGCATGAGCCTGCACACACACACACACACACAGAGAGAGAGAGAGAGAGAGAGAGAGAGAGAGAGACAGACAGACAGACAGACAGACAGACAGACATAGACAGAGATAGAGACAGAGACAGAGGCAGAGACCTCTGCCTATGGGCATATATCCCTGTTCATAATAGCAAAAACCTAGAAACAGGCCATATTTTTAACAAATGCATGGTTAAGTAAACTGACACATCTGTACTATACAATAATGTTGTTCAGCAATGAAGAAGTGAATATATAGATGCATGCAATCACTAATACAAATCCTTAGGAAATCGTGTGGAATATACAAAGCCAAAGTCAACCTTGAAGAGTCATATGCTACATGATTCTACTCTATAACATTCTTGAAAGACAAATTTATAGAAATGGAGAAGTAGTTGCTTTCAGGGGTTAAGGAAGGGCCCGGAATGGGAGGCAAGTTAGCGCGGCTACAAATCAGCAGTATAAGATGTCCTTATGGTAGATGCTCGGCATCTTGAGCATGTTAGCGACCTCGCTGTGAAAGTGTGCTGTAATGTTTAGAGAGGTTACCACTGAGGGTGCTAAGTAGAGTGCCTGAAATCTTTTTGCATTATTTCTTACAATATATGTGTGTCCATAATTCCAAATAGAAAGTTTAATTAAAGCAAGAAAAGGTCTTTCTAGTTCCTCTATGTCTTCCTTTCGGTCCCTCCATGTGGGTAGTGAAGACACAGCTGTTATATTGCTTCGCGCTTTATCTTAATGAAGGTTCCTTAGACATCAAAGATGGTAACATTTTGTAAGGAAAAAAAACTACCTTGTATTTAAAATTGTTATACTTTAAAGCTTAGTCTTAACCTGCTTTATGACCTTGGACAAAGGGCTTATTCTTTCTGGTACTACATTTCATCATCCACAAAAAAAAAAAAAAAAAAAAAAAAAAAACCCAAACATTTTTTGACAAGTTAGGGATATGTCTGGGTGACAGATCTCTTGGCTATTATATGCAAGATCCTGAGTTTGATGTGGGGTAGAGGGAAGAAACAAAATCTTGAAGGGTTAAGTGGAAACATTTGCACATTAGAACAAACCCCAAACTCTCAGTTTCCCCCACTGGACACTTACAAGTCTTTTTCTCTCTATCGACAAGCAGGCAAGCCACTCTGTAATGGCCTGACTACAGCTGGATGTCCTCTCTTGGAATTCAGTTCTAACACATACAATACTGGATCCCACAGACAAGTTGATTGTATCAGTGTTTCTAATTAACTGGCTGTAGCGTTCCCCACAACCTTCTCCTGGGTTTGATTAACTTGTTCCAGAAGCTCAAAGAATGCAGGAAAACAATTATGATTCCAGTTTTATGTTAAAGGTTATTAAATATTTTACGTGTGTAGTGTCACACAGGGTGGGGGAGGGGGAGAAGGATGTGAAGTTTCCTTCCTCTCTGTGAGCAACACCACCCTCTCTCCCTCCGTGAACTTCCACTTTCAACTGAGTTTTTTTTTTTTTTATGAAGATTTCATTGCATGTGCATGAAGTATTCAAAGGCCTATGTACTCAAACTCTTCTCACTCTCTCTGTGCACCATTCCTTTCTCTGGCCCTTTTGTATAAGAAAACTTGCTATGGTGCACATCTGGAATGTTCCTACACAACGGTCCATGTATTTAAAGGTTTGGTCTCCAGCTTGGTGATGTTCTTGTAGGTGAAGTTTTAAGAGCTGATGAACCAGGAGAAGTTAGGTCATTGGGAGTCATGACCTTGGAGGGGTTAGGCCATCCTGGTTCTTTTTCCCCTCACTGTTTTGTTTCTGGCTCCTGCGTGATGATGAGCAGCCTTCTCTACTATGCAGTCTTGCCATGATGCAATGCCCCCTGCAGGCCCAAAAGCACAAGGCCCAACTGGGCATGAACAGAAACCTCTAATATTGGGAGCCATAATGAGCCTGTCTTTTCCTATGTTATTGGCCCAATGTTACAGTAATGGGAAACTGGCTAATATAGAATCTTGTGACCTAACACTGGGCAAGAAAGTAGAGGATAATTCATTTCCAGAGTCTGTGAAGGAAGTTTTAAAACAGGAACCAGGAATAAAAGTAGTGTGGGGGGGGAGGGGAGCACTAATGATATCACCACTTAGTAAATGATAAGCCAGTACATGGAAGGAAGATATTCTTCTCTGTCTTCATTAATTAATTCAGCTAAAGGAACCAACCATGTCTCAGGCAAACCTGTGCTCTATACTTAGCACAAGTACCTGCCCGAGGAAGTACTCACTGGCTACTTGGTAATGTTTCATAGTGGCGTAGTACTTAGTAATTCTCTAACTTAGAAGAAGGAAAGTCCCACCCTCTGGTTAGTGAGGAAGGGGGTCTTTGCTTATTGAGATTTTCGAGACCTTTCATAATATCCATTGTAGATAGCTTCCTGTGGGCACCGAATGAAAAAAAGAAAGAAATAAAAAAGGAAGGACATGCTGGGGCATAGTGACACAGGCCTTTAATCCCAGCACTCTGGAGGCAGAGGCAAGCAGATTTCTGTGAGTTTGAGGCCAGTCTGGTCTATAAAGCAAGTCCCAGACAGTCAGGTTCTGTTACACAGAGAAAGCCTGTTTTGGGGGGTGAGGGGAGACATTACTGTTAAGTCTCAAAGCTGTTAGTTTATTTCCCTGCCAGTAGAATGAGCCAGTTCAAGCCAGATTAGATTATATAAAAGGCAGATTTATTGGGAAGCTGCTCTCAAGCACTGTTCACTGGCCCCAAGGATTGAGGCCAGGGGAGTCGCCATGGGCCGGGGATGGGGGGGGATGGGAATGGGAGGGCACACACGAGCGTGCAGAGAGATAAGAGAAGGAAATAAAGAGGAAGAAGCAAAATGTCTGGATTACATAGAGAAGAATCTCTGAGGTGAGGGTAGCCCAACCCCTGGGCTGGAAAATTCAGGGCTGGGGTTAGGGTATGCTGGGAGAACCTGGAGGCTAGGTCTGCTTTGGTATGTAAAATATTCCCCTCAGTCCTTTAGTCTGAAATGAAACAAAACCTTTTACCCTCCTGGTTAAAGGGCAACATAAACCCCATTAAGGACCAGGCCTAATTGGGGTGGTTAGGGGAAGGCCATAGGCCCCAGTTCCAAGAACAGACCATAAAATACAGAGATCATAAAACCCTCTCCCAAAGAACAGTCTGGGGATGATCACAAAAACTGAGAAAATATCCCTGCATGGGTCATCTGTGCTGGGTAGTCCTAGTTCATCCTGTAGTTAAACGTTCACGTCATAGGAAAGCAGACCACTCACCAACTGGCACAAGCCAATCAGAAGCCGACCTCTGCCCCTCCCCAGCACCCACCAATGAAAATTCAAATTACCTAACCCACTCTCTAAATATAGAACCAACATAGTAGCCCATCAAAGTTATAAAAATGTATATTGTTATATACTAATGGCACTTCTTTTGGCCCCTACCAATCATATTTGAGATTACCTAATCCTTCTAGAGAGTTCCTCTGGTTCCCTATAAGATGGCCTCCTGTGTGCCTTTGTCGGGGGCCCCCATTTTGGAGAATGGTTGACAAGCCCCTCCCCTGCGTGCTGGATCGTTCTGCAGGACAAATGTCCCTTTAACGTTTGCATTACTATCTGAGACTGGGTCTTCCTTCCAGCCATTTTGAGACCCTTACACTGGCCTCTTTGTTGGCTCCTTTCCTTTCTTCCCTCCGTCTTCTCCTCACATCCTCAGTGTCATGTCCACTCTGGACTCCCAGACATCTTTGTGTCTCTGCTCTCTTTTTCGTCTACAAAAAAATGCTCTCCTCCGCCATACCTAGGAGGCTTCGTGTCTTACCTTTCTCTCTTTCTTTCTCTTATTCTTTACTTATATATTTATTTATTTTTATTTATTATTTAATTCATCTGGTGCCAAAACCCAGGATCAGTCATGTCCTTTCTTTTTTAATTTCTTTTTCTATTCAATGGCTGCTCCTAGGTATGGTGAAGGAGTAGGTTTATTGTAGGTTAAAAGGAGGAGGACATAGGCAGAGACAGAGACGTCCGGAAGAGATCAGAGTAGACATAACACTCTGAACCCTGTGAGGAGAGGGGAAGGGAAAAGGGGAGTGACAGGAGAGTAAAGGGTAAACTAGTTAACCGAAATGGCTGGATTATATATGGAAGGGCGGCTGGGGGAAATGCAGCCCAGCTCCTGAACTGGAGAAGTTTAGGGTTGAGGTGGGGCACACAAGCCAGGAGTGCCCTTTAACAAGTAGGGACTGAAGTTGGGAGAACCTGAAACCAAATCTGATTCGATATGTTACTCACCTGCAGTTAGCCCTACCAACAAAACATTACTCAGAAACATCATGTGAGGCATGGTGGGAAGAAAAGATTTCTCACCTTGACTAATAACTATCTTTTCTCCTTTTTTAAAAAAAAGTTTTGTTTATATGTACATTGGTGTTTTGCCTGAATGTCTGTGACGCTGCCATGTGTGGCTGCTGGGAGTTGAACCAGGGTCTTCAGGAAGGGCAGCTAGTGATGAGCCATCTCTCCAGCCCCTATCTTTCCTTTTATATCCCTTGCTTCTCACCATACCAGCAAAGCACTGCCCCATTACCAGTCTCCATCTGCAATCTTTGCACCTAGGCAGACGAGAGCTGCCCAGGGCTCACAAAGTAAACAAGTTCATGACCCAGTTGGGACCAGGCATTTCCCACATCAGATAGTACCCAAAGAGGGAAGCTAAGGCATGGAAAATGTAGCCTTCTTCTATTCTGACCGGGAGCCTTTTTCCAGGGAGTTGTAGCCAGGCCTCTCAAGTTCTTTCCACAGGAAAATGAAGAAGCATACAAGACTCAGAAAACGAGTCCCTAGCACCTCCTAAAAGCTTTTCCCTTTCTGAGGCCTCTCACCAGCAGGCAAGAGGCTTTGACTAGGGAAGGGGAAAAGCAGCTGCAGAGAGGTCTCTTGGACAGGCAGCTGTTTCACTCTCCTTCTCTAATCCCTTATTCCCCAAATGGAGGAGCTGTTGCCAAAAAAGGGCTTGGCGGATTTGATGTGCTGCTTGAGACAGCTCCCTGCCCTCTCAACTCTGAAGGCTCAGCGACCTATTTAAAGGCAGAGACCAGTTAAGGGTTGGAGGTATCGCCCTGGGCAAGCAGGTGCCTCTCAAGGGGGAAACTCTGGGTCTCGGCATCTCTTTGAGTCTTTTTTAGAGTAGTAGCAGGGAACAGGAGGGAAGTGGGCTGTTCTTGTGTATACTGAAGGCTCAGAGCGTCCTTGAGACTCACCCAAACCCCAGCCTCTCCCCAGAAGGAAGAAGAAAGTCAAATTAAGGGCCTCCTAAAAAAGGCAGGCTGAGGTGCCAACCCTCCTTGCCCCCACCACTATCCCTGCTGGTTCCACCAGGGTCTGGATCCCCCTGTTTTTCTTCTGCTGCCCCCACCAGAGCTCTGAGTTAAAACTGGAATGTGGAAATGAAAACAGAGCTTGGAAGAGGAACACTAAAAGTCCTTTGCTGGGATATGTTCTTCATTAGCTGGATGCTAACGTGGGAAACAGGGGAGCTCCGAGGCCAGGCCATGAAGGTTTGGATAGGGGTAGGGGTTCCACACATGCTGCCTTTAAAGTCAGGAGATCACTGGGCTATCCCTTAATGAATGCCCTCTCTGTATTTAACCCCAGGTAGTGTTCCAGGGACCACGAAACTTTATCTTTGTTTTTGTTGTTGTTTGTTTGTTTCCTTGCTTTTGTCGAGAATGAGCAGATAGCACTCAGGGAAGGCTTTTGCTCAGGCAGGAGTGGGGCGGTAGTGGGGAGCGGGGAACGGGAGGGGGGGTGGGGGTGCTGCTTCCAGTCAACTTAAGAACTTCTATGTTCATATCACTCTTCACTCATTAATCAGTATTTATTTGGTGGTTCCCTTGTGCTGGGCATTAGAGATACAGTAGCACTGTTCTGGCTAGCAAAGAAGAAAAAAAACAAAGGGAAGGGGTGTGGGTCCTCCTTGTGCTAGAGGTTTAAGAGAGGTCTCTCACATCACACTGTAGGAATTGCTTCTTAAGAATCTACAGATGCTTTCCAGTACTGCTGCCAAACCGAAAGTTGAACAGCAGCCTGGAAAAACTGCCAGCATTTAGCAGACATACAAGACTCAGAAAACGGGTCCCTAGCACCTCCTAAAAGCTTTTCCCTTTCTGAGGCCTCTCACTAGCAGGCAAGAGGCTTTGACTAGGGAAGGGGAAAAGGGGCTGCAGAGAGGGCTCTTGGACAGGCAGCTGTTCCAGTGTAGTTCCCTAATCCCTAGTCCCTATCCCGCCATAAATCCCTCCCTGCCTTAAAGGCACAGTACTTCAGAGCTACTCTGCAGTCTGAGTAGCTCCTCTGAGCAGTCACAAAACACCACCAGTGTTAGGGGGGGCTAAAGATTCAAGAGTGAACTTCACAGCCACAGCCTCTAAGGGAGCTCACAGTCTAGTCAATTAAAGAGAAGACACTCAATCACATGAATAACTAATTAATTTCAATTATAGGAATCAATCTGAAAGAGACCAAACAATACAGAAGATGCTATTTATAAAACTCAGGATTTAAAACTTGGTGTTTAATGTGGTGCTTCCTTAGAGAGTACAACAAGGCCCCGAGTTCACCAGGGAGAAAACCAGGAAACAATATTACAAAACCACAAAACAAAGAAACTAAGACTAAGGCTTAAAGGGTGAGCAAGATGGGGGCTGGAGAGAAGGCTGGAGGGATGGCTCAGCGGTTAAGAGCACTGACTGCCTTCCCTAAAGGTCCTGAGTTCAAATCCCAGCAACCACATGGTGGCTCACAACCATCTGTAATGGGATCTGGCGCCCCCTTCTAGTGTGTTCTAGCAGCTCATAAAATAAAGTAAAAATAAATCTCTAAAAAGATTAAAAAGAGTGAGCAGAATACGGCCTGTTAAGATGTTGGGAGAGATTGTCATACAAAGAAACATGTCCCTGGTCATAGGTCAAACAGTACCTCCTCATCTTTTAATTATATTTTTATTTTTTCCATATTGTTCACTTATTTACTAACATGGCATTCATGTACACACTCTATTTAGATAAGATACATCTCTGACTTCTAGAAATTTTGTGTATTTCTTATTTATTTATCTATTTATTTATCTATTTATTTATTTGCCCTGAGGAGATGTTGCCGGCTGGCATCACTGACTTGATCTGGTGTGCATACCAATGTCTTCTGCAGTGAGTTGATGCGTGCAATGGGTGTGTCATATCCGGGAGACAGCATGTCCCAGCAAGCCTCTGCATCCTCTGTCTACCACTGTAGTGGTTTAGTGGTTTGCTTAGAGCTTTTTGTCAACTTGACTCAAGCTCGAGTTGTCTGGGAAGAGATTGGCAACTCTGTGGAGGCATTTTCTAAATTAGTGAATGATGAACAAGGTTCCATCACCGTGTGAGTGGAACCACCCCTGGGCTGTTGGTTCTGGGTTCTATAAGAAAGCAGGCTGGGCAGCCATGTTGAGCAAACCATTAAGCAGCACTCCTCCGTGGCTATGCTTCAGTTCCTGCCTCAGTGTTCCTTGATGATGGTTCCCTGTATGTCCAAATAAATGGTCTCCTCCCCAAGTTGTTTTTGGTCCTGGTCTATATGACAGCAATAGAAAACAAATTAAGACAAGCTCTTACCTTCTTTCCACTTTTAATTAGCCTATATTAATAGTACAAAGTAAAGCATCTCATGACATGTCTATACAAGTGTGTAATGTACTTTGATGATGTTCTCTACCTCTTGTAGTTGTTCTTACACTCCTCTCCCTTTCCTCTTCCTCTTGCATATCCCTGGCAAGCCCCCCCCCCTTTTACCTCCAGGTTCTTTTTAGCCCTGGTTTCTACATATGAGAAAAAGCAGAAAGCATCTTGGTATAGGCCTGGCTAATTTTATTTCACAGGATGACCTCCGGTTCCATCCATTTTCATGCAGATGTTGTGATTTCATTCATTATACCTGAATAAAATGGTTGATCACTGATTCCATAACTGGGCTGGTGGGGCTACTATACTGAAAAACATGAAAATGCAGGGTCTCTCTATAGTAAGCTGACTTCAATTCTTTGGGGGGCGTATACCCAGAGTGGCATGCCTAGATCATATGAAAGTTCTATTTTTGATTCAGGGGGGATGTCTAGGACAGAAAATCAACATACAAAAAGAAGCTTTTTTATATATCAGCAATGAACTCATTGAAAAATAAGTCAGGAAAACAGCCCCATTCACAATAGACTTACCTAAACTCTTGGTTATGTTTATAGCCAAGAAATGCTAAAGCGATCTACAATGAAATCACCAAGCCCTGAAGAAAAATGCAACAGGGTGGCACAGACCTGTGATCCTAACACTTTGGAGACCAAGGTCAGAGAACTATGTGCAAGGCCTGCCTATGTTACAGAGTGAGTTCAAGGCCAGTCTGGGCAATGTAGTGAGACTCCATCTCAAAATTACTAATAGAAAGAGCTGAGGATAGAGGTTGATGGTTGTATTCTTGCTTAGCATGTGCAAGGCCTGCAGGTTTTTTTCTTAGAACAGCTAAACTTTTATTTAAAAAGCAAATCAAGCATATTTGTCATCTTAAAAAAACATGTAAACATTGCAAAATTGGGAGGATTATTTATAATCTGAAGACACTTATAAAAATTATTGGACTTGTTAGGACTATAAATACTAACCCTTCCACCTTCACACCCCGCCATGGAAAAGGCCAATTGTTATAAAAATATAAAAAATATACTAGCTTCTAGTTAACCTTTCATGGAAGAATCTCAGAACTCCAGAGCACATCTGGATTATATGCCCAGCAAGCACACATGCTACCTTTTCAGCTTTTAAAGGAAAAGTTGTAGAGCCTTACATCCTGTTGTGGATGTGGCTGCTTCCTTCACAGTAATGTGCCTCTCGCTTGCCTGTGAGTGTTAACAACTTGACGTTCTTTTTTAAATTGATCCCCCTGCAATATGCAATTATAGGGCAGGAGGCTGGTTTCCAGCCTTATTCCAAAGCCTCTCTCTCTCTCTCTCTCTCTCTCTCTCTCTCTCTCTCTCTCTCTCTCTCTCTCTCTCTCTCTCTCTCTCTCCTTAAGCTCCCCTAACTCACTGGGTACCCAGGCTCCTGAGTCAGAGCTCCCCCATGCCTTCCCTCACCCTCACTGAAGAACGGAGACAGTTAAGAGCTGGGGAGGAAAGCCTGGCCTGGCTTTCCCTGTAGCACCGATTTCCTGGGAGTGCACAGGGATAGCTGATAATACAGGATGCTGTCCACAGATAAGGGAGGGAGGGAGGCAGGAAACTGATGTTGCAAGAACACGGAATCAGATGGCACGTGCTCCTTCTTGGCAGCCAGTGTATCCAGGCGCCATGATCAGTTAGTTACAGACGAACCAAATTCAGTTTGAAACAATTAAAAAATCTTTCAGGGCCTTGTAAAAGGACAGCCTCCATTTTAAGCCCTTGCTTATCTCTGCTGCCACCAGCAGAGGGCAATAGTGTGCATAAAGGCTCAGCTAAACCTGGAGAAAACTGTTCTAGGTAGCCAGGGCAATCTAACCTGGAATCTGATGACCCCTGTCCTACTACTGACTTCCATGTTCTTGTCTGTGATGCGCGGCCTATCTCCAGACCAGAATGTCCAGCTTTCTCTTAGTCTTCACTAGACTTGCAGGTTTACTGTCCAAAAGGCTGCATTTTCACACTGGTAAGGGTTTTAGTTCTGGATCTCACTGTTGATTTCTGGATTTCCAGGCCTTGTCAGGTTAAGTCACATATTTCCCAACACCTGCTTGTTTCTACAGATTTGAAATGTGTCATTTCAATGTAGTCTGGCTGCTTAAAACCCAAAGGAACTTTCCAAACAGGACAGCTATTCAGAGATTCCCAAGTACATCCGCCAAGCAGGTTGACACTACTTTGGTTGCATTTAAAAAAGCAAAAGAAAAAAAAAAAAAAAAAAACAGGGCCTGCGAGACATTACAAAATGTTTGCTCAGAAGAACTCTCGAACATCAAGGCACAAAGAAAGAAGTCTCCTTGGAAAACTGATGATGAACAGGGTTGGTGACCTGCATGAGGTCTGAGGCAGGGTCCATGAAAGAAGGCCTGGGTGGTATTTTTGGAACCGAGACCCAAAGGGGTCTCCTCTGGGCGCCTGAGGCATCCTTGTGAGTACTTCTCCAGGAACTTTAGGTGAAAATCTTTCACCTCCTGGAGGACTGTCTTCAGTTTCTCCACTGGAAGGAGAATTGTCATTCTGAACTAGTAGGTGACTTCTCGCTCCCCAAAGCCACTGCCAGTCATGACACAGGTGCCAGTCTCCTCCAGGAGCTTCATGCAGCAAAACATGTCTGGAGCCATTTTCTGGGACTGAACTGCGTTCACGAAGGTATTTAATACCCAATACCAAAATTAAATTGAAGGCCATTAGAAAATTGAAAGCTCTCCCATGTTCTTGTATCAAAGTAAATACTGTTAAATTGATCATATTACCAAAAAAACCCCTATGCAAATCCCATATAATCCTATCAAAATTCTAATTAAATTATTCACAGAAAATGTTATAAAATTAATATGTAAACATGAATGGTCCCTGAACAGTCAAAACAATCCTGAGAACAAAAGTAGTGCTGGGGACACTGTGAGGCCTGATTTCAAACTCCACTGCAGGGCCACACAATCAAAACAAGCATGGGGGCTAAAGAGATTTCTGGGTGGTTAGGAGCACTGGCTGCTCTTGCAGAGGACCCAGGTTTGGTTCCCAGCACCTGCATGGCGGCTCACAACCACCTATACTTCCAGTTCTGGGGAATCTGATGCCTTTTTCTTGTCTCTATGGACACTGGGATGCATGCGATGCAGAATACATGCAGATGCTCGTAAGCATAAAATAAAAATAAATCTTTTTAAAAAATCAATTTGATACTGGCACAAAACAGACAAGTGGCACAGAGTAGAAGATAAATAAGCTGAAGCAGCTGCGGATATCTGATTCTTCACAGAGGTGCTGACACATCTTAGTGCTGCTAGGAAAACAAGAGAAGACTTAAAATATATCCCTTATCTCTCATTGTACATGGATCAATTCAAACTAGATCAAAGACCTTAACAGAAGATCGAAGCTACTAAAACTGCTACAAGCAAGCATGGGGAACACACTTCCAGACTTAAGCATAGGCAGTGACTTTCTGAGAACAACGCTAACAATTCAGGAAATAAGAGCTTCAGTTGATGGCTGAGATTACATGACATTACAAGGCTTTGACACAGCCAAAGGAACAATCAGGAGAGTAAAGAGACATCTTGTAGAATGGAAAATTATTTGCTAAATATTCGAGCAACCAGGTATTAATATCCAGAAAAATAGGAAGAACTTGAAAAATTAAACACCAAGAAAGAAAGATATCCAGTTAGCCAATGGGCAGGGTAAATGAACAGATGCTATTGAAAAATGGACCCCCGCAAAAAAAATGCATGACCAGAGTGTTTGACTTCATTAGCAATCATAGAAATGCCAATCAAATCTAAATGAAGAATCCATCTCACCCCAGTCAGAAAAGCAAAATCAAGGAACACTAGCAAGAATAAGAGTTTACAACCCACATTAGAGAGGTTTCCTCTGGCAGCTGACAGAAACGGATGCAGAGACCCACAGCCAAGCATTAAGCAGAACTCAGGGAAACCCTCAAAAGAGGAGGAGGAAGGATTGTAGGAGTCAGAAGTCAAGGATGCCAGGAGAACATGGCCCACAGAATCAATTAAGCAGCACTCTTTGGGGTCCACAGAGACTGGTGTGACAATTATGGAGCCTGAATGGGTCTGAACTAAGTCCTCTACATGTGTTGTGGATGTGTAGCTTGGTGATCTTGTAGAACTCCTAACAGGGAAAAGGATTTTCTATGCCTCCTTTGCCGCTTTTTGGGATCCTTTTCTTCCCACTCTGTTGCCTAGTCCAGCAAGGCTTTGTGCATAGTCTAATTGTATCTTATTTTTTCCTGCTAGGTCGATATTCCTCCGAGGCCTGCTCTTTTCTGAAGGGAAACAAAGTAACAGTGGATCTAGGGGAGAGGGAAGCGGAGTGGAGGCTGTGTTTGGATGTATTGCATGAGAGAGTAAAAAAAAATGACTAAGGGGAAAGACCTTATTCATGCTAGTGGGAATATAAAGTTAATTCAATCTTCTACTTTTGAAAGTATTTTAAAATTTTTGTTTATTAATGTGCTTGTTTATGCCCTAGTACACACACGAAACTCAGAAAACAACACCCAGTTGCAGCAATAGTTCTCTCCTTTCTACTGTGGGTTCTGGGGATAAAATGCAGGCCACCAGACTTGCACCCAAGTGCATTTACCTGTGCACTGTGACTCTTGTTTTTAATTCCTTCATTCATTACTTACATCCCAAACACTGCCCCTTCTCCCGGTAACCCCCTCACAGAGTCCCTTTCCCCATCCCTGCACTTTGACTCTTAAGGAAGAGCAAACCGAGGGTTAGAGTTGAGTAAGAGGACCAGACAGGCTCAAGATGAGTCATGGCAAATAGGCAAGGAGGGGCCAGGTTGATAAGGTGTCAGTGCAATGGTATACCTTAAGAATATTAGGGAGCTCCTGAAAAATTTGGGTGGGAGTCTAGATGAGGCTTTTACTGTCCTTGGAGGAACTACTGGAAATGGGGAGGTTGCAGGAAGCTCCCAGAGTCCTTTTGGCAGGCCTAATGGCAGAAGCTTTAACAAGTATGGTGTGGTTAAGATAGAGTGAGAGCATTTAGTACACAGGGTCCAGTATATTTAGGCGGGGGAGTCAAATAAGCACTGTGATGGATTGCCTATAGAATTTGCGCTAGGGAGTGGGCAAATAGATATATTTTCTCATCCTCTAGTAGTTTTTGAAGACTCAGGAGAATCCTTTAGAACTATGGGCTTTAAAAAGATTTAGATGGATGTCTGGGGCATTCATATATGAGAGGGAATGCCCATTTCCATAAACTACTATATCGTTCTGTTTGTTGAGCATTCTTTTAGTGACAGAAGGGTTGAGATGGAAGACAGTGGTGGCTGGGGCTTAGGGACATGAGGCTGAGGACTAAGGCAGGTGTGTGATTATCTGAGAGTAGTTCCTGGGAAGTTTTGTGGTGATGGAATAGTTATTTATGTACACTAGTTGGCAGGTACTCATCTAATAAAATGTATACCTTAAAGCAGTGTTGAATTCCTGGTTCTACTATTGTTCTGTAGTTAAGCAACCTTTAACTATGGGGGACAAATTAAGGTACACGGGAAACTCCATTCTGTTTTCATGGCTGCCTGTGAATCTATATTTATAACTGTTGTTTAACTTTTTAAAATGTATAAGACACAATTTCCAGCATATAGAAAGCATTCAACCCAATGTTCCTATAATTAAAACCACATACCTTCCTTCTATCTTTCCATCCTTCCAAAAATATCTCCAGGAAGTTTTTGTTTCTGTTTTTTCTTATGGGTAGAGAAATGAAAGGCCTTGGTACCCTTGTACCTAGTCCAGTGCTTCTCAACCTTCTTAATGCTCTGGTCTTTTAATACAGCTCCTTCTGTTGTGGTGACCCCCCCACAGTAAAAATATTTCATTGCTACTTCATAAGTGTAATATTGCTACGATTCTTATGGATCGTAATGTAAATATCTGATGTGCAGGATATCTGATATCTGATCCCTCTGAAGGGGTCACAGCCCACAGTTTGAAAACCACTGACTTAGGGTGACTTTTGACAGTGATTTAGGGACATTTTGAGTATTAAATAGAGGACTAGGGGAAGGACAGAGAGTAAGTGAATACATGAAGCCTTTTGTTTAGAAAGGAAATATTAATAATGAAAAGTAACTAACTAAAAAGTAGAATAACAGATGAAATACTTTAGAATGGCTTGGAAAGACTCAGGATATCTTTGAAAGATTTTGAATTTCTTCAGATTAACTGACTCCAAGTTTGTATAGTGAATGGCCAAGAAACTTTTGCAGTAAAAACCCCATTCGGGCACATGAGTAGGCTGTGCCACTCCACCAATAACTCCCTTCTGAACCCTTTAAGGCTAAAAGGATGTTTGTGGGGCAGGTTTAGTTTTAGAGTAAGACTGGGCAGAAGATCCAGAGGCTTCTCATATAATCCTCGCTCTACACACAGGTTTAAGTTCTCTCATGATCAACATCCCCACCATTCAAGTGGTGAATCCCCATTGACACAGCATTACTACCAAAAGTCCATAGTTCCCACTGGAGCTGTACACTGAATATTCTATAATACACACTCACTCTATAGTATCACACAGTGTAGTTCCATCTCCCACATTCTGCCAGCCCATCGCCACCTTGCATGTAGCCCCCTGGCAACCACTGTTCGCTTTATTGTTGCCATAGTTTTGCCTTTTACCAGAATGTCAATAATTTGATCTATGAAGTATTTCATCTTTTCAAAATGTTTTATTTTTCCCCACTAAGTGTCTTCTATGTCTTTCTATGGTTTGACAGATGTTTCCGGGTCTTTTTTTTTAACATGCTGAATATTCCATTTTCTTGATAAACCACTGTTCCTTTATACATTTGCATTTAGAACACCTTGGTTGCTTTGAGGTTTGAGCAATTATGAGTAAAGCTGTGATAAACATTCATACTCACAGTTTTGTGTGGGCACAAGTTTCCAGTTCATTTGGAAAAACACTGAACTTGGCAGCTGCTGAGTCATATGCTAACATATTAGTTTTGCGAGAACTTGATAGGCTCATTCCTATCAAGGTTGAACCACTTTGCATTGCCATCAAGCAGTGAGTGAGGGTTTCTACAGCTCCACATTCTTGTTAGCATTGGTTGTCATATATATATATATATCATATATATATATATACAATTGCATATATATATATACAATTGCATATATATATACAATTGCATATATATATATACAATTGCATATATATATATATATATATATATATATATATATCCAGGACCTCATACATGCTCAGCAAGCATTCCACCAAGGGCCCATTTACCATTTTAATTCACTATTTCTGATGACATCTGATGCCACTCTTCATCTGTATAGATTCTCTGGTTGGGTATCTACTAAAGATCTTAGAGAATCTTTATCTTCTATTGAATTTCAATTTCTTCCTTGATAGTTTAAGGATCTAATGTATATTTGAGATAACAGTGTTTTCACTGTTCTTATTTCAGAAAATAGTTTCACCTGGTCCGTGCCTTTTCTTCTCGTTCTCTTAGCCTTTTACAGGAGAAAAAAATTTATTATAATCAAATAAAAGTTATCAATTATTTCTTGCCTGCAGGCTACCTTTGCTGTGGTATCCAAAAACCTACTGCCATAGCCAAAACAGTAGAGATTTTTATTTTATGTCACTTTCTTGGAATTGTATTGTTTTACATTTTACATTCAAGTGTATGAACAAGCTTGAGTATATTTGTGTGAAAGGGTTTAAGTATAGATTTTCTTTACATCAAAATATTCAATTTTTCTAGCCCTATTTTTGATGTGCTGAATTGAATTTATTGCATTTTAAAAGCCAGTTTATTATAATTATGTGGGTCTGTTTCTAGGGTCTCTATTATACTCCATTAATATATTTTTCTATTCTTTCATCAATACTACACTGTTGTGATTATTATAGTTTTACCATGTCTTGAAATCAGATAGCATCAACTGTCCAACTTTGTCCATGTTCTTAAATAGGAAGTTGGCTGTTTTAAGTCTTTCCTTTCAAATAAAGTTTAGAATTGACCTCTCATGCTTCCTTTAGCTTTAGGCCCTCTTGTGGAATAGGGCTCCACTAGGTCCTCTTATAACATGAAATGCAAACCTTTCTAGAAGGTCATATGCCATGGTGTTTTCCATAGAGAATTACAGTTGTATCGAATATTAATTGGAAACCTTTAGTGGATGAGGGGCTGAAAAGAGGTGGGCAAGTTCGAAGGGAGCTGATCTGTTATAAGATGAGGGAAGTTTTGGGGTGCATCTGGATATGCTAATTTTGTGAAAGGTTCAGAGAGGGGAAAAAGTCTCTTAAAATAGCCAAACAAGTTTAATATGTGTACTCAGAGAAACCAATACATGAAAGCTAGCCACTGAAGGAAGAACACTGCTTGTTGTTCATCCTAGGTTGGTGGAAGTTTGAGAGGGGAGAGGAGGAAGGAGAAAGGAAAAGGAAGGAGAAAAAGAGAGAGAGAGAGAAACAGACACAGAGAGACAGAGAAAGACAGAGACAGGAAGAGGCACTAAATAATAAACAAAATAATCACACGAGGTAGAGAGAGAGGGACCTGGGAGGGAGAGAGAGGAGGGGGAGGAAAAAAGGGGGACAGGATCACATGTTGGAAGGGACAAGAGAGAGGTACAGAGGGTCAGGAAATTAATAAAAACATGTAGCAGTGGGAGATAGAGAACTGGGGTAGTCACTAGAAAGTCCCAGATGCCAGGGAAGCAAGAGGCTCCCAGGACCCAACGAGGATGACTTTAGCTGATATACCCTACAAAGGGGAGAGAGAACCTGTAGAGACCATATCCGGAGGTTAGGCATGACCCCTGGTTGAGGGATGGGGCAACCCACCTATCTCAAAAATTTTAACCCAGAATTCCTCCTGTCTAAAGGGAGTATGGTGACAAATTGGAGCAGAGACTCAAGGAAATGCCATCCAGAGACTGTCCCACCTGGGAATCCATCCCATATGCAGACACCAAACCCAGACACTATTGCAGATGCCAAGAAATGCTTGCTGACAGGAGCCTGAAATAACTGTCTCCTGAGAGGCTCTGCCAGAGCATGACCAATACAGAGGCGGATGCTTGGAGCTAACCATTGGACTAAGCCTGGGGTCCCCAATGGAAGAGCTAGGGGAAGGACTGAAGGAGCTGAAGGGGATTGCCACCCCATAGGAGAACAATACACCAACCAGGACCACCCAGTGCTCCAGGGACTAAGCCACCAACCAAAGAGCATACATGGAGGGGATCCATGGCCTGGCTACATTTGTAGCAGAGGATGGCCTTATCTGACAACATGGGAGGGGAGGCCCTCGATGCCCCAGTTTAGGGGGATGCTAGAGCAGTGAGTCAGAAGTGGGTGAGTGGGTGAGTGGGTGAGGGCACACCCTCATAGAGGCAAAGGGGAGGAGAAAGGGGGGAATGGGATGGGGGTTTTGTGGAGGGGTAACCTGGAAGGGAGATATCATTTGAAATGTAAATGAATAAAACGATTAATAAAAAAAATAATGCCTTAAAGATTAACGAGGAACTGTGTCCAAAACCAGAGAAATGGCAAAATGTCGCCCTCTGCTGGGTTAGGTGAGTGACTGCTGCCTTCTCACTGTTTTGCCAGTTAACAGTTTTAAGGTTATCCTCATTCTAGAAAAACTTTCTCGAAATGCCAGGTCAGAATGCCCTGACTGCCAATCAAATTGAAGCTAGAGCAAATCCAGAATTCCTTAAACCCTCCCCAAATCCCAGAACAAAAGCCCAGCTTCTGTGCTTTCAATCAGTCTTCTCTTGAGATGGCCACAGTTAGTGCTGGTGAGAGGAGCGAAAGAGCGAGGAGAAGAGAAACACACGGGTTCTTTTCTCCGTGATTGATTCTTGGTTTCAAATTTGCCACTTGACATAAATAATGACGCCTTGGGACAAAAGTAAAATGAGCAAAGTAGAAAATTAATCATCTGAGTAAAACTGGCAGGGAGGCAGTTTGTTTCGTTTAAAAGTAGCATTGGTTTTTTAATTGTGTACTAATTACTTTGCCTTATCTGTTCATTAACAAAGGTCAAGGAAACCTCTACTTAGTTAGAGCCTGTTAGGTATTTGTGTGAGCTTAGCATTTAACTTGAAAATGACTTATATTAAAGGTGCCTATAAATCAGACTTACTACTTCAGGAGGTTGCATGGCCTGCTACTATTTGAGAAGTGAGGAGCCCAGCTGCCTATCTCACGCCATCAGGGGGCTCGAATGCTGGTCCCTGGGTTGAATAGATGTAGAGAAGAGAAGTAACAATCAGAATATAGTTGGGCCAGCAATCTGAGGAAAGAAAATCCAAGGAGATGGTAGAATCTTTAGTGACACCTGAGCCCAGGCTAAGAGATCTTCAGAGGAACCCCAGAGAGTATGAAAATAGAGTCTGATTAGGAAATAAAAATAAGAATTGTCAAGGCAAAGGCTGGACTGGGCTGAGCTGAGCAGAACTAGAACTAGAGGTGAAGACCTAGACCAGCTTAGATGAGGCACCATGCTAGGAGGTAGGAAGTATGGTAGGAGGTAAGAGTTCCACATTCTTAGGGATTTCCCTAGCTTTAGGTGTGGAGCACCAAGACAGCAGAGCAGAGCAGTAGATGAAGCTCATGAAAAGTTGAGGATAATATCAAAAACATCTTTTCTTTTGTTCTTTAAGAATTTAATGCAACACACACACACACATGTTATGCGCTGCCGACCCAACCCATTCTCCAAAGTGTTTCTCCTCCAACCTCCTCTCAGCTCACACCAACCGTATCTCCCTCCCATCTTTATGTACCCACCTTTTTAAACCACTGAGTTCAGTTGGTGCTGCTGGCAGGCATACGGGGCCATAAAGATGGCATTGTTTATCTTGAAGGGCCAAGAGTCACGTAACACTCCCAGAATATTACCGAGTAAACTCTGCTGAGTCATGGTATATCATCAGTGCGTTTTGAACCTACATTTGGATAGGATTCGGCCCTGTAGTTTTATTGATTTGGTAATATTTATGGCTGTCTGTTTGTGCTATCTGGTTAATGTTGGCCTCATGTGTGAGTTGAAAAGTATGCCCAAACATGTCTTTTTATGAAGGAAAATAGGAAGAACTGGTATTTTCTTTTTTAGCTATTTTCATAGAATTCACCAGTGAAGTTATTTGGTCCTGGCTGTTTTACTGTAGAATTTAAATTACCAAATCTATTTCCTAAATAATAATAGTGAGACAGATTTTTTAAAAATAGAGAAAATTAAGGAGGCATGAGGAAAAAACCATTCACTCTCGTAGATTTGATTTATGTCTCTGGCTGAACGTCAAGAATTTTAATACAACCAATGAAATCATTGCAAAGACAACCTACAAAACAGCCATATGTAATTCACCTTTGAGAGCTATCTCAGGTAAGAATTTGAAATCAGTTCTCTATAGGTACAAAGGTTTCATTTAAAAAAAAATCATTATTCAGGGGTGTAGAGGTGGGTGAATCTCTAGAAAGCCCCAGAGACCTGGGATATAAGAAATGCCCAGGACTCAATGGAGATGACCTTGGCCGAAATGCCCAACAGTGGAGAGATCGAACCTGAAGAGACCACCTCTAGTGGATAGACAGGGCCCCCCAGAGGAGAAATGAGATTACCAATCTACCTTCAAAATTTTTAACCCAGAATTATTCCAGTCTTAAAGAAATACAGGGACAAAAATGGAGCAGAGACTGAAGGAAAGGACATCCAGTGACTGGCCAACCTTGGGATCCATCCCATGTGCACATACCAAATCCTGACCGTATTACTGAAGCCAAGATGTGCATGCACACAGGAGTCTGATATAGCTCTCTCCTGAGAGGCTCTGCCAGCACCTGACTAATACAAATGCAGATACTCAGAATCGACTGAGATTGGGGACCCCTATGGAAAACTTAGGGTAAGGATTGAAGGAACTGAAGGAGATGGCAACCCCATAGGAACAACAACAGTGTCAATTAAGCTGAACTCCTGGGAGCTCCCAGAGACTAAACCACCAATGGAAGAGCATATATGGGCTGCTCCAAGGCCCAGCACATATTTACCAGAGGAGTGCCTTGTCCTCAGTAGGAAAGGATGTGCTTAATCCTGTAGAGGCTTGATGCCCCAGGGAAGCGGGATGCTGGGGGAGGTGAGATGGGGGGGTCCATAAGGGGGGAGAGGGGTTGGGGGAACACCCTCTCAGAGCAAAGGGGGGGGTGGAATAAAGAAGGAAGGGGCGCCAGGAAGGGAGGCAACATTTGGAATGTAAATAAATAAATAACATTTTAAAATAAACCCATTATTATGTATAATCTTATATGCTAATAGAATATTAAAATAGCATTAAAGTAACTTATGAATGACGCTTAAGGACAAAATATATTAAACGCTTGTGAGCTTTGATTTTTCATATTATCAGCACATATTATTGTCCTCCATAAATCTGTTCACTATACTCATAAACCATTTACAATCTCCTTTGTAAAGGAAAACTGGCTCATTTATTCTTAATTTTTAAACTTTACTTAATCTTTCAAATTGGCTATAAATTACATCCACAGACTAACGTAACTTTCAAAGGGACCCACGTGTAGCTATTCTTTTTTTTTTTTTTTTTTGGTTTTTTTTTTCGGAGCTGGGGACCGAACCCAGGGCCTTGCGCTTCCCTAGGTAAGCGCTCTACCACTGAGCTAAATCCCCAGCCCACGTGTAGCTATTCTTAAGACACTTAAGCCTGTGTGTTTATTCATGCCCACACTCCTTGAGTGGGTGCTCGCCTTTCATTACTAAACTCTAAATGTGCTTCAAACTGGCTTGTCCGAAATTCTTTTCTGTGACGTAAGTCAAGGTCTCAGTTGCATTTCCTCTGCCTCCTCGGATCACATAATTCAGATTAAACAAATTGGAACAGCTTCTAGTTTTAAGGAATTGGTCTGAAATGGTCAAAGATCTGTGTAGAGCGGTTAGGATTGGACCCTTAGGCTGCCTTTGGTATATACAGCGTCTGTACTGACACAGTCTGTTTTATTATTGTCTTTTTTTTTCCTGTTTATCTTGAGAGCTTGAGAAGGTCTTGAGATTTACATTGTTCATTTCAAAACCCTGAGGTTTTGTTTGTTTTGTTGCTCTTTCCCTTTTCTTTTTAATTTCTTTGGATTTTTGTTTTGTTTTGCTTGCTCTTTATTGCTTTCTTCTTTCTCCATGGTGTGGGCTCCTCTTACCTTTCTTTTTGTAGCTTTTTGGAGGAAAAGCTTAGCTCATTGGTTAAAGATCTAATAATGCAAATGTACATCTCCAAATTGCTTTCATGGCGGCCCCCCAAGCTTTTCCAAATGATATTGCCGTCTCCACCAAAAACATTTCCTAATTTTTTTGGAATCTCTTTGTTTGACACATCGCTTTCTGAGAAATACGATATCCAGTTTTGAAACACAGCATTTGTGCTTTGTGTCTTATCTGTCTGCTACTGATTTCTACCTTGATCCTATCAGAGTCAGAGAACACACTGTGATTTCAGTTCTCCTTAGTTGGTGAGACTCTTTTTATGACTCAGGATATGGCAACTTCAGCAAATGTTTAGATGGACTTGAAAGGACTGTGTCTTTAGAGTAGGTGAACTGTCCTTTAAATGGATATTAGATCTGCTTAGTTGATGTTCTCTATAACCTCTATTGATTTTTTTGTCTCAGCTCCGTTTTTAATCAGATTTGAGGAAATGCAATGTGGCCTTTATTTAATACCTTTTGCTCTGGGCACTGAA
The DNA here is from genome assembly GCF_011064425.1 of Rattus rattus. Classification (NCBI taxonomy): domain Eukaryota; kingdom Metazoa; phylum Chordata; class Mammalia; order Rodentia; family Muridae; genus Rattus; species Rattus rattus. The sequence goes on from NC_046172.1 coordinate 102,722,450, forward strand.
CAAGGGACAATGAAAACTGGACCTAAGAGGCACCTGATGGAAATGGTCTTCCTAATTCAAAGGCTTTCTCACACACAGGTACAGAACCTAGGGGGTTCTAGACACTCAAAATTCAGATTCAGTGGAAGGAGCCACCTCAGAGAAAACACATGTAGCTGATTAAGTCATAGAGTGGGCTGTCAAGAAAAACTGGCCTCCAAGAGTGTTTAAATAAGAAGAGAGGGGAAAGGGTTCAAACAAGGAAGGAGGACATGGGAGCGTCAATTCTTTGGTCACAGTCTTTCTTGGGGACAGCCTCCAGCTTTATGAGTCAAGGGAGGTTAGCCTTGGGTGAAGATTCTCAAAATGCTGGCACATCCTTCAGGGACAAAGGAGATCTTAATATCCCTCCACTCGCAAGGATTCGGCATTTGCTCTCTGTCGATCCTACTCAGCCTTATGATCATTAGCACCTGGGCAGTTTCCTTGGCGGCAGACACCCATGAAAGTCATCAGAGAGACAACGTCTTGTATTCCCTGGAGCAGCACTAGCTGTTTCCTGCACTTACTTGTTTACTCTAAGCCCAAGAAGCACATTTCCTTCTCCTCCTCCTACCTGTACTTTCCCATTGGCTCTATATGTCCCTAACACACTCATTTGCCTGAAGTATTCTGTCTGAGAAGTCAGGTCAGGGTAAAGATATAAGACATAGCAAGGAGATGCATGAGAACCCCGGGTTCCTTGAGCTATGTCTTCTCTTTCCTCCTCTCCTCTCCCTAAAGGACAGCTGAAGCTCAGGTAGCTAACTCCTGCATGGGCTGGGAAAGGGGCAGAATGGGCAAAATGGATAGCAGTCCAATGCAGTGGTTCTCAGTCACCAATTTTAGGCATTTGGTAGAATGATTTTGGTCCTCCATCCCAGAAGAAGAAAAAATATATGCCCGTAAAACGGTCTCATAGTTCTGCCTTCAGTTTTAGGAGTGTTTGAACCCTCCAAAGGATTAGTCCTTGAGCCCCATTTTAAGCCATTTTGTTCAGAAGAGACAACACTAAATGCACAAACACTATACAAGGCATCGCCTCTGGTTATAAGGGGTTTTGTTGCTTTTTGTAACACAGGGTCTCACTATGTAACCAATCTTGCATAGACTTCTCCATCTTTCCAGCTCAGTCCCCAGAGTGTTGCATTATAGGAAAAAAAAAAAAACCCAAAACTGAAAGCCAGGCGGTTATGTCATAGCGCTAGCTAACTCCATTCCTATTTCCTCTGCATTTGATCACCACTTAACCTTATGCCTTTGTATCCATTATCTCACACTGGATCTCATTGATTTATACACTTAGCAATTTAGATTATTTATATTTTGAATATTTTCTTTCTTTCTTCATTTATTTTTTAAGATTTATTTATTTTGTATATGTGAGTACACTGTAGCTGTCTTCAGACACACCAGAAGAGGCCATCAGATCCCATTACAGATGGTTGTGAGCCATCATGTGGTTGCTGGGATTTGAACTCAGGGCCTGTGGAAGAGCCATTTATTTTTTAAGTTATTAGGATCCTGCCATAGTCAAATTGAAACAATAAAACAAGACACTCCCTTGTCTGTTCCCACCCATCCATTTTTTACCTATGGATATTCTGTTTTATTACTTCCCTTTCAAAGTTTGGACTGGGATTTTTGCAGTGTTTGTGATCTTTTCCTGCAAACACAGAAGTGTTTGTTCTTCCCTTGGAACAAGGGTATTGCACTGCAGAATAGGTCTTCCCACTCCAAAACCCTGTTCTGCAAGGCTTGCTAACTTCTTGGCATTTTTAAAAAGCATTTTGATTCTATCTCAAGGAAACTAATGCATTCTATGTGGGTTCCTGGATAAGTGTCTCTTGTCACTTCTGCTTCTTTGTTGGTTAGGAAATCCATTTACCTACCCATCTCAAACAGATGAGTACAGCAGATACAGTGTATTGAGAATTTGCGAGACTGGTTTATGCAAAAGCTTTAAATGTCAGGAGGGAGAGTTTGACCTTAGTGCAGTTTATGTACATGATGGCTCAATATCTTAGGTATTACAGTAGATCCTGGCTTCAATGCAAGCTCTGTTCCTTGATCAATTCTTTTTACTTCCCTGGGGCTCTGTCTCCTCTGCTGTTATGTAAAGATAATCACTTGCTATCAAGAATTGGATGAGGACCTTATTGGTTGCCATAGTGATCGTGACCGGGAACAAGATGCACTTACCCTCAGCCATACCTTCAACTGATCTCGTTATATTGCCTTGTAACACAAGTTCTGGGCAGATCTGCTTATTTAATAGTCTGTGTGGCAGCCTCTATGGCTGTGGACATACATCTAGAAGGGCCTCAGCTGCCCCATACTGCCCAGTAAGCAGTGGCTCCCAGGGTCTGTACCATGATTCCCATATCCCCTGACATTCTGCATGGATACTGCAGCCTGAATTTGGGAATTAAGCTGTTTGGGGAGAAATGCCCTTAATGCTATGGGTTGTCAGATTTTCACTGTTTTGTTCTGCTCCAGCTTCTCTGTGCTTGTTTCCTAGAAGGGAATGTAGGCAAAAGTGCTAAAATGTCAGGCCACATTTCAGGGTCATCCTTTAGAGATCAAAGAGACCACACATACGATGCCACTGACACAAACTGCTGGCAAGCACATAGAGATAGAAGATGGATTGGTGCTTTCTTGGACCTGGAGAAGACAGAAACTGAGAGTGATTGCTAATGGGTACAATTTTCTTTGGGAGTGATGAAATGTTCCAAAATTACAGTGCTGATGGATAATAACTCTCTTGAATAGACTAAGAAACCCAATGGATTATACACTTTAAAGGGGTGAATGTTATGATATGTGAATTGTACCTCAATAAAGCTGTCACTTAAAGAAACGATCAAGCATATTTCTTCGTCTATGGCTCCTAAGAAGCATGAACATGCATACACAGACACAGAGGGAAACACTGCAAGGGCTGGATTTTCACTGAGGAACTGTTTGTATTACTGTATTAATATTTAGCAACAGCTTACCAGTCTTCTAAATCTTCATTTGCTATGAGTAAATCACCTTGGAAACAGGGCAAAGGGCTGTGTGTGTGTGTGTGTGTGTGTGTGTGTGTGTGTGTGTGTGTGTGTGTGTGTGTATCCATTTTTTTTCCAGATGATGAGGCTCCAAGGTGGAAAAACCTACAGAAACAAAACATAAGAGGCAAAAACACTTCCTGAAGGCCAGTGCACATATTTCAGATAACCCAAAGTTTTAACATAGTGCTGGGGAGCCCTGGTGTTAGGCGTTCATGTCATTTCTCTCAGATTCTAAGTGTGGGCACATTTCTGCTCAACATTTGCTAGACATTCAATTCATCTTTGCAGTTTGAATGAGCTATCAAGCGTGCTCATAAAGCATGGCCTAGAACACACCTTCTCCCACGCATCAGTGAATCAGATCCCTTCACAGATGTATAAAATTCACTTCAATAAATGTTCATCATGTGCCCACCATACACAGTCACCAGAAAAGAACAAGACGGCTTCCCGGGCAGTCTTCTCTCCCTCTCCGTGTGGCTGCTCCCGGGAACAAGATTTTATTGGGTGCCAAAATAGTCCACCCAAAGGAATATGTAAGATGCATACTGGGAGAGTCCAGCGTCATGCCCGGCCTAGGTTAGCTCTGCTGCTGAGTCACAGTGAGAGGCCTTGGCAATCTTAGTGAACCAATAGCTCTGCCATGTTTCCCAAGCTCCATGACGTTTTACCTCTGCACTCCCTACGTGGTCTGTCAACATTCGAGGCCATCTGCCCTGAGGACCTAGGGATCTAATGTTGGGCTCTGTCACAGACTCAGTATGCAGCTCTGACTAATAGCTTTCTCTTTGCGAAACATCTCTCTTGTAAACTGGAAGAGTCGCTGCGTAATGCACGCTCCGTGTGGTGCATTACCTTAGAACAAATAAATCTCAGAGGTGGGAGGATTAACGTGGATAGCAAGGCTGAGAACCAATCAATAGGAACTGCCAGAGGCAAAGGAAAAAGGGGTCTGTTTAGTGAGAAGTCACCTTGATGCTTATAGAAGCTAATTTTTGTTAAATGTCAGTGATTTGTGATTTGGGGAGTGTTGTCTTTTCGCTGCGTTAGCTTTGCTAACTGAGGGACTGGGGAGATTGATAGGTTGGAAGAGTGCATACCATACAAGCACAGAGACATCTATTCCCAGTACCATGTGAAAAACTGGACATTGTGGCATATGTTTGTAATCCAAATACTGGGGAGACAGAAACAAGTGTATATAGGGTCTCACTGGACAACCAACCTACCTAAGTTCCAGGCGAGTTACAAAAGGAGGGAGAATTATTTTAAAGGTTGATCTGTGGTCTCCATGTGTACCTATACATGTGTACACAAGTACACAGGCACACACATGTACATACCTCTGCATACACAACACATAATTTTTTAGACTTAAATAATTTTTAAAAGATTGATATATTTTTACCAGGTAGTTGTGGCACACACCTTTAATCCCAGCACCTCAGAAGCAGAAGCAGACAGAGTTCCAGGTCAGTCTAGTCTATATAGAGAGTAAGTTCCAAGACAGCCAGGGCTACATAGAGAAACTATGAGTCAAAAATAAGATTTATTTGATTATGTTCGTGGGTCTGTGCACCGTGTGCATATAGTGCTCAGAGAAGCCATCAGAAAGCATCAGATGCCCTAGGACTCAAGGTATAGACAGTTGTTAGCTGACGTATGAATGGCTATTCCTCTACAGGAATAGCCAGTGCTCTTAACTGCTGAGTCATCTCCCCAACTCCATAAATGAATCATTAAAACAAAAAAAGTAACCAAACATGAAACTAAAAAAGGGAATCATGATGGAAAAAGGGGGTGTTGAGGAAGAAAGGGGAAGTAATAGAATAGATGTAACATGAAATTGGAAAAGTAGTGACCGGGTGTAAAAGGATATAAACAAGGAGGAAGGGTGAGAATTAGCTAAAAAGTATCAATACAACAAATTATGTTTGAAAATGCCTATACTAACCTGAATCTCCTAGACTCGAGCAATCCTCCGACTCCGAGCAATCCTCTGTCTCGACATCTTGAGTAGCTAAGAGATATTTGAACCGCTGCATCTGGCGAAACTTTCCTTTTAAGCTGTTTCCACAACAAAAAATGATTTGTCTCTCACAATTAGTGGAGGACATTGAGAACTCCTTTCATAATGTTCTCACATTCTCCACAAAGACTATCTTTTAGTCTCTGGAAAGCAGAGACTTTCGGTCTCCGAGACCCTCTTCAGTGCTAGACCTGGCCAACAGTTAAAAAAGAGGCAACTTCTCTGGAAAACAGACACACACACACACACACACACACACACACACACACACACACACACACACACACGACAGGAATACGTCAATGTGGTCCAACCTGCCCCATATATTGCTATAGTCCTAGCCCAGAGCATAGCCACTGCAGACTGCCCAGCCTTCAGGCACACCGTGTTCTTTCCATGTCTGTGCCTTCACACCAACTGTAGTTATGGCTTCCTATTGTCTCCCCTGTCTCCATCAGATAAGTGCAATTCTGCCAAGATCTCAATCAAATACTGTCACTGTGTCTTATGAACATTCAACATACACGGAATGGCCTGCAGAATGGATTTCTTTCCTTTCCCCTCGTAACCAGGGGCAACAGGGTGGTATAACACGACACAGTCAGTGGATGTGTGGCAGATCTCTGGGTAGCCTTACCTCTTCAACTATTCAACACACAAACATAATAGAATAATGTGAATATTCTCACAAACATAATAGAATAATGTGAATAGGGAGATGAAGGTCCAGACAGTCTGGTTCTCAGTTCCAGCTTTGTCACTACCTGATGAACAGGACTCTGGAAAGCACGTGATCCCTTGTGTTATTTCACAGACTGGCACAGAGCACATGGGTAATTCGTATTTGAGCGAGCATTTAAACACAGTCAGGCACTAGCAGCTCAGGTGACTGGGAAGTGAGGACCAGCTAGGTTAGTCAAGGAAGCTGCTTCCCTTCACCTCATCATCGCCTCCCATATCCTATCTTTTCTTTTAGGACATGCTTCACTCCATTACCTGTTATATAGATTGTTGGGTTATCAGGTATCGGTGCTCCCCAATAGACTAAGCTCTGTAAATGTGGTGGTTTGAATGAGAAGTGTTCCATATTGGGGTTGGGATTTAGCTCAGTGGTAGGCATGCTTGCCCTGGCAGTGCAAGGCCCTGGGGTTGGTCCCCAACTCGAAAAAAAAAAAAAAAAAAAAAAAAAAAAAAAAAAAAAGAGAGAAGTGTTCCATAGTCTCGGGCTTGTGAACGCTTGGTCCGCAGTTGGTTGTGCTGTTTGAGGAGGTTTAGGAAGGATGGTCTTGTTGAAGAATGATGTCACTGGGTGTGGCTTTGACAGCAGTCTGCTCTCTCTGCTTCATGCCTGCAGTTCATGATGTGAATTCTCATCTTGCTGCTCCAGCTGGCAGACCTACTGCTGTTATCTGTTGTGCTTTCCCCACCCGCATGGACTCTAACCCTCTAAAATTGTAAATCAAAAATCAACTCTTTCTTCCACAGGTTGCCTCGGGTTGCAGCAGGAAAGTAACTAATAAAATGAGGCAAGAAAGTACTCGTGGGTTTGGTTTTTTTTGTTTGGTTGGTTTTTTTTTTTCTCGGAGCTGGGGACCGAACCCAGGGCCTTGCGCTTGCTAGGCAAGCGCTCTACCACTGAGCTAAATCCCCAACCCCTGTTTTTTTTTTAACCACACTCCCCAACTTGGACCAGCGCCAAGAAGGAGGTGCTCCAAAATAGTCAGTCAATTAACAAACAAATGAGAGAAAATCCAGAAAGGAGAGTGTATGATTTGAATGGCTTTGAAGGACAGTTTAAAATTGAATAGAAAGCCAGGGGTAAATGCACAAACCTTTAATCCTAGCCACTTAGGAGGGAGGTCGAGGCAGGAAAGTCATGAATCCAATGCCAGCCTGGGCTACAGAGTGAAATCTTCGCTCAAAAACAAACAAAATACCCCACAAAGTGTAGATTGAGAAAACAGACCAAAAAGTTTCTAAATGAGAGACACACCCCCAGGGGAAACTCCTGCATGTACAAAACACTTAATGACAGGCTGGAGAGGGAAGGGTAGTAGCCAGCAAATGGATTCACTTGATAGGGAAAGCAAGAGACTGTTACTCAGTTTTAAGAGGCGAGTACTGAGACTTGTGAAGGCAAGTAGTGAGTTCCCCTGAACAACAGACCATTTAGAAATTCATTCTATTGGTTGAAGCTCTGGCTTCTACTATTATTAATAATGTGCACATAGTCCTAGAGAGGTATATATTAATACTCAAGAATAATGGAGCATAAGTTGATTGCTGTTTGCCTTATAGGAAAGTCTGCAAAAAGGGAAAGTGACCATTTCAATGGGCTGCTCAAAAGAGAAAATAATGCCCTTGGGATCATTAAAAGTGTGTCAAGGAGAAGATAAGATAAGGACAAGCCTTGCTCATTCCAGGGTTCCTGAACCTGAACTCCAAACTATTTAGAGTTTGCTTCACTATAGAATGTCTCTATGAAAATACATGCTGTAGTTTATATTTATAAAATATGGATGCTGTGTGTGGTAAGGGGAAATCTTTATGTATTTATTTACATCCCAAATGCTGCTTTCCTTGGTCCGCCCTCAAAGAGTTCTTCTCACCTTTCTCCCTCTTCTACCTCTAAGAGGGTGCCCCCATATCTCCCCACCCTGGAACATCAAGTCTCTATAGGATTAGGTGCATCCTCTCAGACTGAGGCCATACAAGGCAGCCCTGTAGTACATATGTGCTGGGGGGCCTTGGACCAGCATCCATATGCTCTTTGGTTAATGGCTCAGTCTCTGGGGGCTCCCGGGGGTCCAGGTTAGTTGACACTGTTGGTCTTCCTGTAGGGTTGCCATCTCCTTGAGAACCTTTCATTCTTCCCCTAACTCTCCATGTAGTGGGTTGGCCTGATTTTTGGATTTCTTCGTAGGTCTGCTTAGCTTTCCATGTCTTCTTGAATCACTTGGATAATACATATGTTTTGACTCCTGCAATCTTTTAAGTGCTGAGGTTATGGGCGTACACTGCCACCCCCAATTTGCCTTCACTGACCTTCAGGGGCTGATTTCCCCACTCCATATTATTATTTCTTCTCAATGTTATTATGTCCAGAAGGCTTAAGTTCTATGTAGGTATAACAATAATTGTTTTTATTCATTGTTTCTTTGAAACACTTCCCTAGGTAAATATCAGGTGTATAATCTTTTTTAAAAAAAACTTTACCTTTTACGCATGTGCATTTTATTTCAATGTATTAGGTATGATTGTTTTTCCCAATTAGAAATCATTTTAGCAGCATTTACCGAACAATCTCCCTCATTGCTTTGAACTTTGTAATTTCTTGCATGTGCTTACAACCATGGTCTTGTTTTGTTTCTGGGCTGCCTATTCTCTTCCAGCGATCTGCAGTTCTATCCAAAAGCGTTTTAAAGTTGTCGTTTTCTAGTTCATTTACAGCAATACTCATTTCTTCAGCTTTGTGTTAGCTGTTTGTTACTTTGCTTTTCCACACAACCTGTGTAATTATTTTGTTAGGTAACTGCTTTGTCTTGGGAGCTGATTCAAGTTATACCTTTGGGGGCTAATTCCCCAACTTTGATCAGGAGATGAGTTTGTTTTATTTTATACGTATGGGTGTTTTGCCTGCATGTATGTCTACGCATCACTTGTATGCTTGGTTCTTGAAAGAGACCAGAAAAGGGTATTGGATCTCCTCGAATTGGAGTTCATGTTGGTTGTGAGCAGCCATGTGAGTGCTGGGAACCAAACCTGAGTCTAACCATTGAGTTATCTCTCCAGTTCCACAAGGCAACCTCCTCATAAAGAATTTCTGGCTTCATAATAAGTCAATTTCCTGTGCCTTTATGTAATTATTAGTTACTACAGAGTGGATAGAGAAAATCTATTTTGGACATGTCTGAAAAGCTGAAATGGAAAGCAATCACTTACTATACCGAACATGTTTCATGTCTATTTTTCTGTATCTCCAAAGCTGAATTACTCTCTAAGGTGACATTATTTTATCTATATTTTATTATTTTATCTATATTTTATTATTAACATCCTGAATTACATTTTCACAATGTTTTCAATGTTGTCTCTGTGATTGTAACTAATTGCTAAAGCACTCTGATCGTCAGAGCCAGGCATTTTTGCACATTGAGGTCACAGCAGGTAATCAGTAACTGAAAGCTATATCATAGTTCGGGAAAGCATAATTGCTAGAGTCAGGTTTTGGGGCTTAATCTTTATTAAGATGTCTTTGATTTTTACTTACTTGTTTTTGGTTTGGTTTGGTTTGGTTTGTTTGGTTTTTAATAACGGCCTTGCTATGTAGCCCTGGACACATTCTCAGAATAAGAAATACGAATGGCTGAGAACTATTTTGAAAAGTGTTCGCCATTATTCGGAGCCATTGGAAATGCGAGTTAAAACTGTTCGGGATCATCTTATCCCAGTGAGACTAGATAAGATCAAAACCACAAATGAAGACAAAGGCTGATGTGGATTGGGGAAAGGGGAACACTTATTAGCTATTCGTTGGAGAACAGACTGGTACAGCCACCATGGAAATCAGTTAGGAGGTTCCTCAAAAAGATAGATCTACTACATGATACCGTGATACCACCCTGGGGCATAGCGCCAATGCACCTGCTCATCCATGTTCATTGCTGTTCTATTCACAATGGCCAGGAAATGGAAACGATCTAGATGCCCATCAACTGATGGATGGATAATGAAAATGTGCCACATATACATAATGTAATTCTATCAATCTGTAGAAAAAAAGTGAAATTATGACACTGTAGGTAAATGGATGGAAATGGAAAACATTATACTAAGTCTAGATAACTCAGACTCGGAAAGACAAATGTTACATGTTCTCATACATGTGTGGCTTAGTGTCACATCTTTAGATGGATACTCGGGGAGGAGGAATTGACAGGGAAAAGATAGATTTTATGTAAGGGAAATAATTCCTTTAACGAACAGCCAAATAGCCCCAGTCAATGACAGCTGAAAGAATCAGTTATCCTGTTCCAAATGGTTTATCCTAAACACAGTACAGATGAGAAAGATTAAATAGATTCAGTAAGTTATAAATACATATATGTATGCATATATGTAACAATAATAATTACTGGAGAGGAGGTCATGAATTGGAAACAGATTGAGGAGGGAAAAGATGGAGTTGAAAAGGGAGGGAGAGGGGTTGGGGATTTAGCTCAGTGGTAGAGCGCTTGCCTAGCAAGCGCAAGGCCTTGGGTTCGGTCCCCAGCTCCGAAAAATAGAAAAAAGAAAAAGAAAAGGGAGGGAGAAGGGATAAAAATGACACAAATATAGCCAGGTGCAATGGTGCATACCTTTGATCCTAGCACTCAAGAGGGATGAGGTAGGAGGATCTCTGAGTTCAAGGCCAGCCTGGTCTATATAGTGAGCTCCAGGACAGCCAGGGCTACATAGTAAGATACTGTGTCACACACAGAGACACACAGACACACAACAGATGTAGTCATGGTGTTCTCATGTATGAAACTCTCAAAAGGAAGTTTAAAAATTGCTTATCAAGCCAGGTATGGTAGCCTGTACATTTAATCCCAGCACTCAGAAGGCAGAGATAGCTGGATCTCTGTGAAACTGAGGTCATATATATCAAATTCCAGGTCAGTCAAGGATACACAGTAAGACCCTGCCAGAAAAAGTTTTGCATAATAAAATAAAATTTAAATAACTCTACAGATGGTTTACTGCACCATTATTTCTTCATATTTTTTTTTTTTTTGAGAATGCATTTAGTTAATATTGCTATATATAATATATTTATAAATATAACCTTCTGAGTCCATTTTAGGGTTACTCATATCTAGATGTGTCTAGGGAAAGTTCAGATTGGATACTCTATCAGAGTTCTGATTGCTGGAGAACACTGATTTTCCCTCTCAGCAGTTGTCTGTGGCTCTTGCTCTAGGTGTGAGACCTTGTGATAATTCCCTTTTCCACATCAGCATGTCAACTGGTGATGTTCTTTTCCAGATCTTGGTCAGGCAATCATATTATTGAGATTTTGGCAGCTTCTCTGTTATATATAGAAGATACTGTCTCCTAGCAGACATCCTGTTCCTCTGGCTCTCAGAATTTGTCCTCTCACTCTTTGGTTCTATTCCCTGAGCCTTAAGTGGAGGAGTTGTATTGGAGATGTATCCATTCAGGCTCGGTCCCCTCGCTCAGTTGTTCTATGACTTTTGACCAGTAGTAGTTTCTGTAGTAGCCTCTGTCTGCTGCAAAAAGAAGTTGCCTCGGTAAGGGATGAGGTACGGGATAAGTTTAGAGCCCAGTTTGAAATTGTACTGGTATAGGGACACAACAGTAGTATTTTCCCCTCTAGGGTCCATGCCTCACCAGCCCCAGGTAGTTGGCTAGATTTACAGTACATACCAGGCATGAATTCTCTCCTCTGGAGGGGGCCTTAAGGCCCTGGGGTATAAATGCGCTATTGTACCTTTTAATATGTCTTGCTATTCTGGTCATTGTTGTACTTTGTGGCTTTATAGCTGGGTAGATTGCCTTTCTCCTTTACAGCTTGCATAGCTCCTGCTGGTACTATGAGAACTAGCTAGGCCTCAGGGAGGAAGCTTCCAAGTCACTTCACCTGGATTACCTCCAAGTTTGGTGTCAGAAGAGTGTAGTCTTTATCAATAGGGTACTACTTTCAATTTCTGGGAGGCAAGAGCAATGGCAATAACCTATTTGGGGAGTCACTTGGGCTCACCTGACCACAACTCAAAAGGTTTTTCATGCCTGGCACTGGAACTTTTGTTCTGTTTTGCTTTGTTTTTCAAGACAGTGTTTCTCTCTTCAAGACAGTGTACCAGCCTTGCCTCTCCTGGAACTCTTTGTAGACCAGGCTAGCCTCAAATTCAGAGATCCAACTTCTTCTGCCCCTGAGTGTGGGATTAAACCATCATGCTATGTTTTTACAGGGGGATTGAGATTTTTGTTATCGGTCTATGGTTTTTGGGGAACAGAAGCACGTGTGTGTGTGTGTGTCTGTGTGTGTGTGTGTGTCTGTGTGTCTGTGTGTCTGTGTGTCTGTGTGTGTCTGTGTCTGTGTGTGTGTGTGTGTGTGTCTGTGTTGTATGAGTTACTGTATGTGCAGAAACATGGCATATGTGTATATGGAGGCCAGAGCGGGGGGTCAATGTCAGGGTATCTTCCTCCGTCACCCATAGCCTTAATTTTTGAAACAGATTCTCTCATTGAACCTGAAATCCCCTGAGTTAGATTGAAAGGCTAGCAAATCCCCAGGATCCTCCTACCTCAGCCTCCCTAGCGATGGGCTATTAGGCATACCTGGTTTTTACATGAGTTCTGGGAATCTGAATTCAAGCACTAATGCTTCTTCTGTCACGCACTTTGACTGTGTCATTTCTCTAAGCCCAAGCACTGGTTATTTATAGTCTGGGAAGCTGCTACAATACATTTTTCAGTAAAGCTAAGAGGGCAGTTTCAATAAACCTACTAATTTGAAAACACATTTTCGTTCTTATCATTCTCTCAAAAATACAGCATGATAACCATTTAGTATACATAGGAGCCATTATAGTTACTATTCATAAAATAAAACAGGAAATAAACCTAATTAGACAAAATAAATCAAGGTAAAACATTTAATAATAGCTCCTGCCATCATTAAAATTATGTTTACAAATAATTTTAGTGACCTAAAACCCTATCAAAGGAATGTTCATAGATAAAAGGCAGGACAGATAATTGCATGTATAACTTACTAGTTGTATAATCTTGTGCTATTTACCCAACTCTTCTATACTTTAGCTTATTCATCTGCAGATGGTGTAATAGTAAGGATAATTTTATAATGGAACTTGGAAAAGTGCCATATATATAAACCGGCAAATATATATATATATATATATTACCTATATTAACAGGTGTGTGTGTGTGTGTGTGTGTGTTTGGCACGAGTGCCTGTGTGGTGGGCACTAGAAGAAAAGAGGGAGAGAAACGGCAGTCATCTACTTCAGTGCTACCACATCTCCTAACTAATACCCCGTGTATTAGGAGGTCGTTTATGACCACAGTGGTGGGGGTTGGCTTCCTGCAGTGCCGCTCTGGCGTTCAGTTCTGGAAGTCAGTAGTCTCCTGATTGCTCAACTTTGCACATATTGCCAGGTTTTGTAAGGCACCTTTAAGAGCAACCTTCTCCATTGACTCAACTTCAGGGTCATTTCCTTCACTTTTCAGCTAATACTTTATGATGCAAGTTGAGCATGCCCACAGGTTTTCCTATGTGCTATTTTAACCTGATCAACATGTGTCCCATGCCCTTAAGTAAGCATACCCCAAAACATTTCTGGCTTCTTTCCTTCTCAAACAATGGCCTTAACTGAGCATGCCCAGGAACAAGTCCACCTCTGAAACACTTTTCCTATATTCAAATGTCTAGACTCCCCAAATAAAAATTTCATGCTTCATGCGTTCAGAAAATAGCATAGAAATCACTTCATGCTCTCCTTGTGCACTATAGGTAATAAATCATTCTGTATACTTTGATTTCATGGTTATGTTGGTTTAAGATTTGTACTCAGCAAAATGTAAACTTGTTGCCTTCAATTCCAATAACAGGGATGGAATAAAACATTCTGCTTTTTTCTTTCTTTTTTCTCCATCTTTATTGGATTGGGTATTTCTTATTTACATTTAGATTGTTATTCCCTTTCCTGGTTTCCAGGCCAACATCCCCTAACCCTTCACCCTCCCCTTCTCTATGGCTGTTCCCCCCCCATCCTCCCCCATTACCCCCCCCCCAACAGTCTAGTTCACTGGGGTTCAGTCTTGGCAGGACCAAGGGCTTCCCCTTCCACTGGTGCTCTTACTAGGCTATTCATTGCTACCTATGAGGTTGGAGCCAGGGTCAGTCCATGTATAGTCTTTAGGTAGTGGCTTAGTCCTGGAGCTCTGGTTGCTTGGCATTGTTGTATATATGGGGTCTCGAGCCCCTTCAAGCTCTTCCAGTTCTTTCTCTGATTCCTTCAACGGGGGTCCTGTTCTCAGTTCAGTGGTTTAATGATGGCATTCGCCTCTGTATTTGCTGTATTCTGGCTGTGTCTCTCAGGAGAGATCTACATCCGGCTCCTGTCAGCCTGCACTTCTTTGCTTCATCCATCTTATCTAGTTTGGTGGCTGTATATGTATGGGCCACATGTGGGGCAGGCTCTGAACATTCTTCTTTTTATATGTAAAAAAATATTCATGTTTATTGATTTTAAGTGTAAGTAAATGTATTTAAAATATGGAGCCCACTGGTAACATCAGGATAAAACATTTAAACAACTGACTCATATTTATATGAATAATATTCTAAGCCACAGAGACAAATAAAACTGATTGTCATAACAATGATAATAGATGCTGTCCCATGAGATACACCTGGGCACTGCAACATTTCACAGCCTAGAAAAAAAGGGGAAAATTGTAGCCATGATTGAAGAGTAGCCAGAGGGGAGACAGAGAGGGGATGGAGAGAAATCTGGGCCCTGATAATGAAGGAAGAAAAAGCTTCTCAAGGTGGCAGGCTCAAATCTTGCCAAATAATCTTGAAAGACAGAGTTAAAATAACATCCAGGTGATTGAAACCTAAAGATGAATGGGAGAGAGGCAGTAAGGAGGTACCTTAGTTAAGGTTTCTATTATTTCAATAAAACACCATGATCAAAAAGCAACTTGGGAAGAAAGGGTTTATTCAGCTTACACTTCTATATCATAGTTCATCATTGAAGGAAGCCAGGACAGGAACTCAAAACAGAGCAGGGGATGGGGAGGATATCCTCTTGGAGACAGGGGGAGGAGGAATGAGATGAGGAATGGTGGGAGGGGTAACAACTGGACTGTAAAAAAGGGTTGGGGATTTAGCTCAGCGGTAGAGCGCTTGCCTAGGAAGCGCAAGGCCCTGGGTTCGGTCCCCAGCTCTGAAAAAAAGAACAAAAAAAAAAATATAAAAAAGTCTCTCAACTATAGGCTACAATAAAATATGTTTTTACTTCAAGAAGGAAAAAACTCAGAGCACAGTCGCAATAAAATCAAAACAAAATCAAACTCTAACATCCCAATGTCTGGGATCCACTCAAGGTGTTCTGGACTCCTCTAAAGGGTTTGGGTCACTTCTCCAGCTCTGCCCTCTGTAACACACAGCTGGTCCTTGAGGCTCTGGTTAACTCCACTCCACTGCTGCTGCTGCTCTTGGTGCGTTCCTATGGTACCGGCATCTCCAATACACTGACGTCTTCTGCTGTAACTTGGCTGCACTTTCACATATAGCCTCTCACAGGCACTCTTCATGGTGCCAAGCCTCAACTTCTCTGAATGACCCCTTCAGTCCTAGGCCTTCAACTGCTACTGAGGCTGCACCTTCACCAACAGCATCTCCTGGCCTGTCAGAGTACCAAACCACAGCTGCTCTCCACGACCCTTCATGACTTCAAAACCAGTACCACTCGGGTGACTTTTACAAACATTACCAAGTCTGGCAGCAAACACGAGGTACAACCTTGGCTATCTCTCGAACACAGCTTCTCTGTACTCTCAGAAAACACTTTCCAGAAAATTTCAATTCAATGATGCTAGTCTCTCCTTAATCATTGCTAATTTCTTAGGTCCAGCTAACCAGCAGCCATTGTCTCAGTAGTGTAAAAGTTTCACTTCAGCAGTTCTGGTATCATATTAATCACAGTTGAAAGTTCAGCCCCAGATAACCAAAACCACAGAATCTTAAATCAAAATAGCAACGGCCCTGATAAAATCTTTAATCCTCTCTCTGAAGCCTCACAAACCAGGCCTCCATCTTCTGCACTGGTCTCAACATTTTTTACCTAATACACCCAATCAGTTTTTGTTTATGTATTAGCAGCTTGTTCATACAAATCCACTGGATTGTCTGCATACATGATCATGCCACGTGTTAGGAAAAAGGGTTCTTACCTTTCCAATTTTGTTTTAAGGATTTCATTTGGATGGTTTTCAGAGTTGCTGCTTTAGGTCCTTTCCATGTATTTTTTTTTTAATGTCATTTATTTAATGGATGTGAGTATAGTGTCGCTGTCTTCAGACACACCAGAAGAGGGCATCGGATCCCATTACAGATGGTCGTGAGCCACCATGTGGTTGCTGGGATTTGAACTCAGGACCTCTGGAAGAGCAGTCAGTGCTCTTAACCACTGAGCCATCTCTCCAGCCCTTTTCCATGTATGTTTTACTATTTCCTTATTTTAAATGGTTATAGGGTTTGTTACAGTTAGGATCTTCTCATGTAAATTTTACTTCTTTCTTCTTTAAGACTTTTTGCATATGTATGGATGCGTTGCCTGCATGTATGTCTGTGCACCACATGCAACCCTGGAGCCCAAGGCAGTCAGAAAGGGGGGGCATCAAATTCCAGGCACTGGAGTCCGAGATGGTTGTGAGCTGCCATGTGGGTGCTGTGAATTGAACCTGGGTCATTGGAAAGAGCAGGTAGTGCTCTTAACCGCCGAGACCTCACTCTAGCCCCCTTTAAATTACTTTTTAAATTATTCTTTGAACATTTCATATGTGTTTTGATATTTGCCCCACTTCCCAACTCCTTCCAGGGCCATCCCCAACTTTGTGCACTCTTCCTAATTCTTTTACCCCAACTCATGGAGTACAAATTTGTGAGACCTGTATATTCTTTTTTTTTTTTTCCTTTTTCTTTTTTTCGGAGCTGGGGACCGAACCCAGGGCCTTGCGCTTGCTAGGCAAGTGCTCTATCACTGGGCTAAATCCCCAACCCCCAAGACCTGTATATTCTTGAATGTGTGATCTTCCTTTGGAGCGGAGTCAAATAATCTGGGGTTATACTCTTAAGGAAAACTATTTCTAGCCTTTTAAAGAACCTCTAACTTGAGCTTCATAGTGGCTGCACCAGTTTGCATACACACTCGGAGTAAAAACGTGTTCTCTCCCCACATCTATGCCGGCATGCATTATCGGTGTTTTACTTTGTTTTGTTATCTTAGCCATTCTGACGGGGATAAGGTGAAATCTTAAGTAGTTTCCAGTTGCTGCTCCCTGGTAACTCAGGATGTTGAACTTTAAAAAAGAATTGTTCCTAGTCCATTTGCATATTATCTTTTGTGAACTGCCTGTTTAGTTCCATGCAACATTTAAAAAGATTAAATTTAAATTGTTTTAAAAGTTCATATATGTGTACTGTGCTTCCACGCTTTCTCAATTTCCTCTTCCGCCTCCAAACCCCTCCCAATGCAACTCACATTCCCTCTTGCTTTTAAATTGAGTTGTTTTCTTGATGTTTAGTGTTTCTTTTTAATTCTTTGTATATGCTAGATACTAACACTCTTTCAGATGAATAGCCAGTAAGGATTCTTCCCTATCTGTAGGCTGGCTGCCTTGTCACTGCAGGGATGGTGTTCTTTGCTGTAGAGAAGTGTATTAGTTATGTTAGATCACATTTAGTAATTATTGGTCTTAATTCCTGTGCAGTTAGATTAGTGTTCAGAAAGTCGTTTTCTATACCAATGAGTTCAATAGTATCGACTTTCTCTTTCATCATATCCAGGGTACTAGGTTTTATGTTGAGATCCTTTATCCATTTGGAGTTGAGTTTTGAACAGGGTGATCGATCAGCAATAAAAGAAGCAATAAACATTTTATTAAACCACCTATTCCCGAGCTGGTTATACCTGTTTCCTTCCCTTACACTGTAGAAGATGGCCACTGTGTTGCCTATGGAGCAGAAGTCTGTCCTTGCTTCACCGCCTCTTCTTCATGTAACTATCCAATGTGTCTGTTGAACACATTGCCTTTTCTCCAAAGTACGCTGGGGTTCTCTTAATAAAAGGAAATCAGGTGGCTGTAGGGGTGCGAGCTTATCTGTGGGTACTCAGATCTAGTCAGTGTGTCTAACCCGGAATCTGGAATGGTAATTCTTCCCTCAGTTTTTGTTCCTCCTGTTGTTGTTCCTGATTGCTTTGGCTATCCTGATTTTTGGGTTTCCATATAAAATTTAAAATTATCTTTCTTCACTGGGTAGTGTTGGTGGATTTAAGGTATCTTTAATCCCAGAACTTGAGAGGCAGATCTCTGTGAGTTCAAGGCTAGCCTGGTCTACATGAAGAGTCCAGGACAGCCAAGAATATACCGAGACATCCTGTCTTGGAAAACAAAACAAAATTATTTTTTTAAAAGTTCTGTATCAAATTGTGTTGAATCTCCCCCAACCACACTGGTATGTCACTGGTATTGTTATTATGTCAATCTCCTTGAGGTCAGTCACACTGAAAGTTCCTCAGTGCATCTTCCCTGTTATGATGTAGCAGCGGGAACTCTATAGCACAGAAAAATAGAGTTAACTGGTTGCTTTGGTGATCCTGCTACAAAAATAGAAAAATTAGAGAAGACATATTTCTCTTCCATTAATTGTAGGTGTTTCCAGTTAATGGATATATTAGTCAGGATTTTCTTATTTTAGCAAAATACCTAAAATAGGCATCTTATAAAGAAAAGATGTTTATTTAGAGGTTCAGAGCTTGAGTTACGCATTTACACAGTTCTGATGTGGGCTGCATCACAAGATGGCAGGAGTGTGTTGTGTGTGTGTGTGTGTGCGTGTGTGTGTGTGTGTGTGTGTGTGTGTGTGTAAACCCACAGAAACATTAGGAACTGACTGAGAAATTGGTCTTTGATGCCCTATTGCCTGTACTTCTTTGATGTTCTTTCCCATTTTATTTAAGTCTCCTATCCCTGGCCTATCATACCTGTTTCTTTTTCCCAGACTACAGAAGATGCCCACCGTATGTCCTGTGGAGCACAAATCCCTCTACCTATTTCACTATTCACCAGTTCTATTTGGATGACAGTGGTTACGAATGGGTTAATATGATTCAAAAAGGCCCAGTATTGCTTTAGCAAACCACTGTGTTACCTAGGCAACACAATGCCTGCATTTCTCCTGTTTGTTCTTGTTCATAAAAGTCCCTATGGAGAGAATGGTGAAAATATTAACATTGGCCACCACTCAAGCCCTTGCTCTTCCCTTCCCCCTCCCCTGCACTTGACCTTTGTCTCCTACTGCATGGAAAAATGTTGAGCCAGTGAAGTGTGAATTCTAAAAACCTTAGGGGTCTCTCCTTCATTAAAGGATGATCTATGATCCTTTGTCTCATCTTTTGATTTCATCCTCTCCTGTCTCATTTGATGCCACAGAGCGGAACAGCACCCCCTCCCCCTTTCCTGTGTATCTAGTCTCTAAGCAACTAGAAGGTCTGCTGCTGTAGCCTGAATCTATTATAGCTTACAGAAAAACAAAACTCAAACCACAAAATCTATCTTCCTTCTCATCCCCACCCACTATCACTTCTTTAGGTAAGTATTTATTTAGTTCATTTATACTGCCATAACAGAAATACACTGACGGGGTAATAATGTATAAATGACTATAAATTCTGAAGGCTGAAAAATCCAAGACGGAAAAGGCCTGAGTCATCCATCTCATTGCAGAAGGGAATGGAGGAGAATCTTTGATAAGGAATCCATCCATGTAATACCATTAGTCTATTCATGAGAATGGAACCATTGTGGGCAGATTACTTCCCACTAAACCCTCCACCTTCCATCACCACTACATTGGGGATTAAGTTGGGGGGAAGCATTCAAACCAAAGCATCATTAAATAGTATCTTCTGAGCATGGTAGGGCCAGTGTACTCGTGAATTCACAACAGCTGTGGATTCCTACAACATCAGGCCAGTCAATACTCCAGCATGGATAGGGAGGTGCTTCCAAAACACCACTCCGAACTACGCAGCTTTTTGGCAAATAATGAACATCTGAGCAAAAGCAAGCTAGTTTTCTTCAGTGGTGTCGCCAAAAGTAGATAACTGTTGATTCCATGGAAAACCCGTCAGCCATTCACATACATACAGTAGTAATTGGGCTAAGTGGGCTATTTTTTTTTAAAGCAGTAGAAGACATGATGGAAGGAAGATAGAGGAGGGGGTCTGGAAGGAATTGGAGAGAATGAATAGGCTCTAAATTCATCATATCTCTCTGTGAAATTGCCAAAGAACGTGTAATGATAACAAGATTATTTTTAAAAAGAACATTAGTATCAGAATTCTCAAACATAAATTTTAGAGAGCAGATCTCAACTCTTACATTCCACTCGCTCTTGAGGACCCTCAGTACCAGGCTTTTTTATATTTCCCATGTCATATGAAAATTTGACTCTGACATAAGTAACCTGGGTTTTGGAATGACCTAGAACAATCTTTTCACGGTCATCTTTCTTGCTTCATTTGCACAACATTGTGAACCCCTCTTTCTTCATTTTCTGTCAAACCATATATCCTGGAGACGGCTCAGTGGTTTAAGAGTCCTTATTGATTTTGCAGAAGCCCTGAGTTTGAGTTCCAGCACCCATGGACTGACTTACACCCAAGGATCCAACACCTTCTTCCAGCCCCCATGGGCCCTGGGTGCAGAGAATACACTGACAAATATTCAGGCTAAATACCCATACACGTAAGACTGAAGTGAAAAGAAATAAATCCTTAAGACAACATACTATGTTGGCCCCTTTGTTCTGTCTACAGCCCACTAGAAGCACCTGCTAATGTAGATGAATAATGCAGTTATGATACAATATATGCTGGAGTTCACAAAGAAATAATCCAGAACTTTGGAAACACTAATATTGTTCTCTTTCAATTTCCATTTCTAACAGTCTTGAGGGAAAAAAAAAACCCAAAGCAAAACATTTGAGTATCTACTTAATTATGCCATTAACCAAACACAGGAAATGCAATAAAAAAACAATAGGGACAAGGAAGATTCCCTTAGGCGTACCTGGGAACAGAGGCAACTGCTAATCAACACCAGCCAGTTGCCAAACTGTAACAGAACATCAGATCCTTCCTCCCCCACTGTCATTTTGTTCTATCGAGAAGGGGTTTGTTGTGTTGTAGTTCAGGTTATTAATAAATAATCCTTCTGCCTCGGCTTCCCAAAATAGTGAAATTATAGGTGTGGCTCAGCTCCATTTTTTTTTTTTTGTCTTTTTTTTTTCTTTTCGGAGCTGAGGACCGAACCCAGGGCCTTGTGCTTGCTAGGCAAGCGCTCTAACCACTGAGCAAAATCCCCAACCCCTCCATTTTTAAAGACATGGTAGAAATACAGGTTTGCTGAAAGAATCTAGTGTTTACATGTTTATATAAAGATGTCTCACTGCAAAGTATGCAACACTGCTATATTATTTGAAAGGAAATTACTTGAAAAGTGTAAGTTCAGAACAGGCCATTTGGCCATTCTTTTTTTTTTTTTTTTTCAAAATGCAAGCCATAAATATTCTTTGAGAGTGCTGTGCATGGTGTTTCACACCTGCCATCCCAGCATTCAGAAGGCAGAGGCAGAAAGATGGTGATAAGTTCAAAGCCAATTTGGTCTGCATTCAGAGTTCAAGGCTACCCAAGGCTAGAGTGAAGCCTTTTCTTAAAAAAAGTAAAGCAAGGGCTAGAGGGATTGCTTAATAGTTAAGAGCATCGGCTGCTCTTCCCGAGGTCTCAGGTTCAAGCCCTAGAACCCATATGATGACTAACAACAGCCTATAATTCCACTTCCATGGGATCTGACACTATCTTCTGATGCAGATACTGCACATGCAAGTCATGCATAGACATAAATGCAGACAAAAGACCGATACACATAAATAAAAAATTTTAAAGCAAAAGAAGACCAAAAAATATATTCTTCCAATATCAAGGTAAAAAAAAAAGTAGCCTCAATCATCATAGACTGGTCACTGGGACAGCAGTAACTCTATTATAAATAAAGTTATAAATAAATAAGTTTTATATATATATACATATATATTCCTAAATGTAATCTGCTTACTCCATAATGTTTCTAGGGCGAACCATTTAGCATTGGACAACTAATTGGTATGCTCTTCCCTGGGAAGGATAATTTTTCCTGCTCCCAGCTTTCCTCGGCTTTACAGTTGCCTATAGTTGTGTAGGGTTGAGGCCTTATGGGTATTTCAACATCCAGTGTGCCATGTCCATTGGTGTCATCTTTGTTTAGCACAAGTTTGGATTCTCATGTTAGAGAGACTTTGTGTGTGTGTGTGTGTATGTGTGTGTGTGTGTGTGTGTGTGTGTGTGTGTGTGTACGCACGCACGTGCGCACACAATAACAATAACAATTAGTGAATAAACAGCCCATGAGTTTGAAGTAGAGGGTGGATATATGGGAGGGTTTGGAGGGAGGAAAGGGGAGGAAGAGATGTAATTAAATTATAATTTTAAACAAAAAAAGTTACTGGGCAGGAGAGATGGACTGGAGGTTATGCGTGCTTAGTGCTCTGCCAGAGAACCTGAGTTTAGTTCTTGGCACCCACATCAGACAAGTTATAATCCCCTGTACCTGAGGACTAACAGCTTCTTCTAGTCACCTTCCCAAGTGGAATTCTGTCTCTCTGACTCTTTCTCCCTTTCCCCTCCCCCTCACACAAATAACAAAAAGAAGTCTAAAATATCAAAAATAAAAGTTTTGTAGTTTTTCCTCTGTAATCATCTCTTGGATCCACTAATTTTCTCTAGCTATAGCTAAAATGCCTGTAAAAGAAGCAAGGAAGAAGTATAGAAGATCTTTCTGGCCTCTCCTTTTAAATGGAATCTTTTTTTAATTGAAAGAACTCGAAAATCAAATAAACATGTGTTTGATTCAGCCCTAACCACCAAAGCCAAGAGTTTTCACCCTTGACTTAGCACAGAGTGCAATGAGCCTTGGAGAGACCTCTGCCCTATGTTCGCTCAGTGATCAAGTTCAACACCATTGATTTCAGCTACCACCTACACAGGCTCCTATTACCTACCTTTCTTTCTCCAATCCAAACCTATGCCTGAGACACAGACCCAAATATCTGCCTGGGTACATTATTGGCTATCTTCACTAGGATGTTCCTGTCGTCTGCGCTTGGACAGCAGGAGTCTGTATGTGAGTTACCATTGTCGGTGATTCTAATTCAGAAGTTAGATATACTACATACAGCAAGGCCTTGCATCTCTAGTGAGTTCCCAAGCAAAGCCAATGTAATTGGTGGTCCAGGGCCCATGCTTTGGGGCATGGTTCCATTTAAATATAAAATCTTGTCTGCAATTTTGCTCTTCCCTGCGTGCACTTTCTATGTCCTGTCTACCCAGCTCTGTAACATGTGCCTTAGCTATCATGGAATGTAGACCCTCACTCCCACAACCTTGATGTGAGCCCACACACCCATACTTTCTTCTATGGGAAGGCTTCACACTGACATCGTTCAGCGTCCACCTTTCTGATTGCAGCCTTAATGCTCCTGCCATTGCAATACTTCCAAAAAGGGAAAATGATCTCGAGGAGAGAGAGCGCAGGCTCTGTGTCCAGACTGCTAGATATAAATCCCACTTCTATCTCTCATTAACTATGTGATTTGGGACAAGAAATTCCTCCATGTATAATTTTCTTATACAGAATAAGATGATAATGTAACTTGGCTTTTGAGAGGGTCTTAGAGAAACAAAGTGTTTGTAACAGTCAATAACTGCATAATTCTCAGATGTTGCATCATTCCTGGCTATAGCATGGTTAGAATGTTGAGTGTGAAGAGATAGTAGAGGAGAGAAGTGAACAGACCAGATCAGAAAGGCCAGGGTTTCCTGGAAAATTGATGGAAAGTAGCATATAGGAAATTTTCTGATAAGTGCCCTTGGCATCTATACCCAAAGGGGAAGGAAAGCAAATACTAGGGAGTAGGAGAAGCTTGCCTGCCCTGTATTCTCAGCTGAGCTTCCACTCCTCTCTCTTAGGGAGTGGGGCAAGAGAAAGAAGCTTTATATCCCCGTATTAACCATTCACTACCTGCAGGTTGCACAGATAAGGAGGTCTGACTTGGGTAGGAAGGTCTGTTAAACCCAGTGCAATCTCAGACCATCTACTTCCAGACTCAGAGCTGCCAACACTTGAGCAACCAGAGACAGAGTGCTTGGATCCTGACTGGAGGTTGAAGGTGAAATCTGAATAGTGTGCCAGTTAGGTAAACCTTGCTTCAGACTTTGGACTTACTTTCGCTGTCAACAGGGAATAATTACAAGGCTTTTTTTCAGGATAGGGCAAATTATGTCATATCTCTAAGCCTTCACTCAAATAACTTCTAATTTCTTTGGAACCAAATTGGAATCATCTGAGCAGGTTTGTGAACTTGTTCGAATGGAGATAGAGGAATGGTAAACAGCTAACATTTAGATCCAGGCTGACTGTGAATTCTGACCTGGTTCTTTCCTAGCCAAGTAACATTAAGGAAGTTCTTCATCTTCTCTCCTTAAGTTTCCTCAGTTGTGAAATGGGGATAATATAACCAATATCCTTACGGAGTTTCATGAATAACACATGGAATTAATCCACAAAGTATTTAGAATATTACATGGCATAAATTCCATTCTCAGACAATGCTAGCTATTATTAAAGTTTCAAGATTTCTCAGGCCGCCATTATTTCCTTCTCTGTTGCTGTGATAAAACATTGACCAAAATCAACTCCAGAAAAGGGATTATTTCATCTTACCACTTCCCAGAGGGAAGCTGGGGAAAGAACTCAAAGCACGAGCCTAGCAGCAGGAACTGAAGCAGAGGCCATGGCGGAGTACTGCTTTCTTGCTTGTTCTCCATGGCTTGTTCAGCCTGCGTTCTTATACAACCCAGAGACACCTGCCCAGGGGCAGCATTGGCCACTTTACATTACACCGTCCTACATCAATCATCCGTCAAGAACCTGCACCATAGACTTGTCTGCAGGTCAATTTTGATGGAGGTATTTTCTCAGTTGAGGTTCTGTCTCCTCAGATGACTGTTAAATAACAACCAAAAAATTAAAAAAAAAAAAACCTAGGGGTTGGGGATTTAGCTCAGTGGTAGAGCTTGCCTAGGAAGCGCAAGGCCCTGGGTTGGTCCCCAGCTCTGAAAAAAAGAAAAAAAAACCCTAACCAGCTTTACACAACGTCCTTGGAAAGAATACATTTTAATAAGTATCCTTTTCTGCAGATTCTGTTGATCTTCACTGAAGAGTGAAACACCAGTTCCCTAGAGACTCCATCTTCTATCCATCTGAGAGAAATGAATTCTACCCAAATGTACTTTTCTATATAAAATCTCTATAGGTCACACGTACCCAACCGCATGTCCACCTCCATCTTACTATGTCTAGAACATGTCTCTGTCGTGTGAGGTAAGGGCTTTGCATCCCCAACCAGAGTACAGAGCCTCACAAAGACCTAGAACTGAACAGAGGCTAGAAGTGGAAAGCGCTTTTGGGTGTCCACCATGCAAACAACAATTACTGCTTCTATCTAAAGTCCCAACACCACGGTGCTAATCAAATCCTAATCAGAAAACTACTTGGCAGCTGTACCACTTGTTTTTCTGCTTTTGACACTTTAAATGTTTCTCCTTCCTTTTTTACGATAAGAAAAAAATATGCTCATTCAAAAAGGAGAAAGCAAAAGCTACCATAATCTCATACTCAAAGATAACTATTATTAACATTTTACTTCCTCCAGCCCCTTTCTCTTATGTGTGTGAATTTAGCATAGTGCACTTCCACAGTCAAATAAATTCAATTCCACAAATATTTGCTGAGTGCCTACTCTATTTCAGGTGCTGTTCTAGTTTTTAAATTTTACTAATTTTATTTTGTATATGGCTGTGTTGCACATGTATGTCTGTGAACTGCTTGTATCCCTTGTGCTGGAGAAGGCATTAGATACCCTGGTTGTGAGCCACCATGTGGGTTCTGAGAATCCAATCCAGGTTGTCTGGAGGAGCAGCTAGTGGTTTTAACCTCTGAGCTATCTCTTTAGTCCCCAGGTCCTCTTAAATATAGGAGACAGAACGGTGAAGAAAATAGACACAATATCTGTTCTTGAATAATTTATATTAAAGTCAAGAAATTAACAAAAATGAGAACTAATAGTTATATAAGTTATATAGTAATATAACTTCCTAATAAGGAAGCAGTAAATGTGATAAGGAGAGTAAAATGGAAACCAGGGCTGATGGAAGCCATGTCTAAATTCCAGCACTGTAGAGGCTGAGACAGAAGAATAAAGAGTGCAAGGTCAGTCTGGGTGACAGAATGAGTACTGTAGCCTTGGCTACATAGTAAGACTGTCCCCAAATGAATGAATGGATGAATGAATGAATAGGTGACTAGAGAAAAGAAATGAGGAGTAGAATGGGATATTTCAAGAGTAGAAAGGGAGGGTGTGACCTGTGCTGGAACCCGGAGAAGAGCATTCTGAGCAATAGGAATCATAAGTAGGCTCTGACTTGAAAATAAGCCTGATGAATGGGTGTCAGAGAAGTCACTGTACCTGGAGCACAAGCATCAGGGGAGGCAGTGGTCAGTGAGGGCCTAAGGTTCTAAAGGGAACTGTGGGTGGAATGGAACAGATTCTCCTGAGCCTTGCAGGATACTGTCAGGGATTTGGTTTTACTATGTGGTTTCCATGTTTTTCCTATTATGTAACATTGTATGTAATTTTTCTATATCAATCTGTGTTCAGATTTCTGAGCATGTCCGTAGGAAAATTCCTTGAAGTTATTGTCCTCATAAAATGAATGTTAGGAATGATTTGAGGCATTTGTTGCATATTGCCAAGGGGCTTTCTAGAAAGCCTATGCCTAGTTACAACGTAAGTGAGTTCAATAAATATTTGAGGGCCTACTATGTATCAGACATGATCTAGGGACTTGAAATAGGTTAGTGAACAAAATGAATCTCGTATTCTAGCAATTTCCTTCTTGCCGGCATTTGCCAGAATATTTGTCACGCATATGCCTGCCAACTCCAAGTATTTCTGTTTTTAAGAACTCCAAGGGGAGAGAAAAATGTACTAATAATTGGAATGATGAAAACCGATACACTGCTCCTTTGGATTTGATTAGCACTGTGGTTGAATTGTCTCCTATACATTTTCTAACTAATCAGGCAATTGTGCTAGCTTTCTTGAAAAGCCTTTTAGAACCATGAAAGATTATTTAAAGGAGGCAGTTTGAAATTGATAAAAGACTTAACAGGTATCTTGGGTCAAGTAGATAGGATCTAGGGGTTACTTTCCAGCCACAAGTATGTACAATGAAAGTCTCATGTTGTGTGTCTGTGGAGGGGGGGCAAGTGACAAGGATCCTTGGTTATTTCTAGGTAACTTGAGAACTTCTACCGAGGATGGCACCTATCCATCTAGCATGAATTCTAAGAAAAGCCAGACAGGTGGGATGCTTTTGAATGACCTCAGTGTCCCGCTGTCATCAGTAGCCCATTTCATTTAACATTAAATCAAAACATGTATAGTTTTAAACTGTATCACCTGAGGTTTTACAGTGCAGATTTTCTATTCTTCACATAAAGCAAAAGTTCTTCTCGTGGGTCTGGAAAGATGGCTCCGAGGTTAAGAGCACTTATTCTAGCAGAGGATCCTAGTTCAGTTCCCAACACCCACATGGTGGCGCACATCCGTCTGTAATTCCAATTCCAGGGAACCCAACACCATCTACTGGTCTCTGTGGGTACCAGGCATGCACATCGTGCACACACATAAATGTGGACAAAATACTCACACACATAAACTAAAATAAATAAATATTTTTACATTTTAAAAACTTCCTTCCCTTAAGCCATTCCCCTTCCAGAAGGACACTGATCTGAATAGCAACTCTCTGGCCCACCATGCAAACAGTTTCTACATCTTTAATAGTAGTTACCTTGGAGGAAACAGAATGAAGAGTGTGAAGAGAGGGGATTTACTTTTCTTTTGTGTTTTCCATAGTTTGAACTTTAACAGTCTTGCTATACAGCTCAGGGTTATCTTGAACTCATATCCTCCCATTTCTACCTAGAAACTACTGGGATTAAAGTTATGTGCTGCCAAGACTAGTCTGTAATTTTTAACTTTGAATAAATATAACTTCAAAAAAAGTTTGAGCAGGAGTTGCCTGAGGAACCTAATGACTTCCTTTCTTTTTTTCTCTTTAAAAATAGTATTTGTACAACAATGCCAACCAACCAGGGCTTCCAGGGACTAAACCACTACCCAAAGACTATACATGGACTGACCCAGGGCTCCAACTGCATATGTAACAGTGAATGGCCTTGTTGGGGCACCAGTGGAAGGAAAAGCCCTTGGTCCTACCAAGGTTGGACCCCCAGTACAGGGGAATATGGGGTGGACAATAAGGGGGATGTATAGAGGGAATACCTGCATGGGGGAGGGGGAGGGGAGAAAATGGGGGTTTATGGACAGGAAACCTGGAAGAGGAATAACATTTGAAATGTAAGTAAAGAAATATATCTAATAAAAAATTTTAAATATATATAATATATAAAAATAGTATTTGTACTAGAAAAGAGTAGGTCAATATGTTGTCATTTGAAAGTACTTCTAGTATGATAAAATAAAATTTGTATGTGCCCAAGTTTCACTTTTGTTACTGCTTTTATTATATACAATTAAGTACCTCTTCAGTTTGTAATAATGAGCATATATGTCTTAGTCAGGGTTTCTATTCCTGCACAAACACCATGACCAAGAAGCAAGTTGGGGAGGAGAGCATTTATTTAGCTTACACTTTCCATAGTGCTGTTCATCACAAAAGGAAGTCAGGACTGGAATTCAAGCAGGTCAGGAAGCGAGAGTGATGTAGAGGCCATGGAGGGATGCTACTTACTGGCTAGCTTCCCCTGGCTTGTTCAGGACTACTACCCCAGAAATGGCACCACCCATAATGGGCCCTCCCACCCTTGATCACTAATTGAGAAAATGCCTTACAGCTGGATTTCATGGAGGCATTTCCTCAAGGGAAGCTCTTTTCTCTGTGATAACTCCAGCTCAAGTTGACACACTAAACCAGCCAGTACAGTATATAAGTTTTATTTATTTATTTATTTATTTATTTATAAAAATAAACCATTTTCTCAGGTGCTTAAAATGACTTGTGCATCTGGGCAGTGATGGCTCATGCCTTTAATCCCAGCACTCTGGACACAGAATCAGGTGGATCTCTGAGTTCGAGGCCAGCCTGGTCTACAAACTGAATTCCAGGACAGCTAGAGTTACACAGAGAAACGAACGAGGAGGAGGAGGAGATAAAGACAGAGGGAGGGTAAGAAAGATAGGAAATAAGGAAGGAAGGAAGGAAGGAAGGAAGGAAGGAAGGAAGGAAGGAAGGAAGGAAGGAAGATAAAGTGCTATGTGCAACTTGTGGAAAATTAATAACATTATCGTGTTTCCTTTCAGGCTTCCCTTTAAGTAATTTTAGGGAATTAACAATGTATATAGTTTTGTACACTATTTTCTCCCTGTATACTGAAATGTAAATATTTTCCCATGGTGTGTGCTGTTTGAATAGTCCAACTATGATTTTATCACGATGTAAGTGAATTAATTAGCCACTTTATTTAAACTTGGACATTTGGGTTGTGTCCAGAGTTTCCATATTAAAAATGAATGTGTAACGAACATCTTCCTAATGAAATCTTGGTCCTCATTCTAAGCAGGATGGATTCCTAGAAGTGGATTACTGGGACAAAAATTCTATTTCTAGAAGTAGGTTTCTTGAAAACACTTATGGTTAACAAAAGCTTATTCCAATGTTGGTGTATGGGAGCATGCTCAGTTTCCTGCCAGCAAGCTATCCCTTTCTGCTCTTTATTCCCATCCTATAGAAAGATGGCAGATGACAACGTTATTTCTGTGTATTTTTAAATTGCGAACAAACCTGAACATTTTATATGCTTTTATTCACCACTGATACTTCCTCATTTTTTTCCATTATGACTAGAGAATTTTACTAATGATTTTCTTTCCTTATTTTTTTGCTACATGTCTGTGCGTGTGGTCTGTGTTTGAGTGTGCATCTGTGTGGGGGGTACATTAGGGTGGATGGCAGAGGTTGAAGTATATAGTGTCTTCCTTGATTACTCCCACCCCAGATATCAGGGCAAAGGAGAGTCTAGCCTGCCGCTCACTCTCCAGCTCTGGCATTAAAGGCTAGCTGCCAACCCCTCCTGGCTTTTCTATGGGTGCTGGGGATTGGAAATCTGGTCCT
Organism: Rattus rattus; assembly: GCF_011064425.1. Classification (NCBI taxonomy): domain Eukaryota; kingdom Metazoa; phylum Chordata; class Mammalia; order Rodentia; family Muridae; genus Rattus; species Rattus rattus. Next base: position 102,752,728 of record NC_046172.1, read on the forward strand.
CACACTTGCATGCCAGTGTGTTTTGCCCACTAGGCCATTTCCCCAGTCCCTTAACGATTTTCCTATCAATTGAAATGAGCACTTCAAGACAGAATTCTTTTGCCGTATTAGTTTCAAATGAAAATATTTTTTTCACGAGCTTGTTATTGTTTTAGAAATGTCTTTGCTGCTCACAGGACTCTGAAAGGGATAACTGGATTATAACTGTACCTGAGTGCTCTCAGTTTGAGCTTGTTTCATGATGATTAAGTAGAAGAGTTTTGACAAAAGATCTGGAGGGGCCAGTTTAGCTAATCCTAAATTTAGCTCTGGGGAAAAATGTGTGGGCTGGAATATAAAGATTGTTTGGCTCATTACATTTTAAGAAGATGGGGTGGGGGGGGCAGCAGGGATTAAAGCAGTCTTTGCCAAAATTTTTCAGAATTTAGTCAATATTCAGCACAAATCTCTTGCATGTAAATGGTGGTGGTAAACTATGCACAGACAAACAGGATTCTATGGGAAAGTAGTGCTCTGGTCTGCAGATGGTTGCATGGCTTGGTTTTAATTACTCTCCTTTTTCTTCTGTTACCCTCCCTCAATTACAATTTAAAGGGTGGGGTACAGCCAGATTAGGTCTCTGAAAAATAGGTGCAATTCTTGTTCCATAGAGGCCTGCTCCCAGATAACCTGTTGGCATACCAGAGGCCTAGGTATCTCAAAAGATAAAACCTAGGATCCTTCCAAACTCCAGCATTTATCAGGGACTATGCTCAGGGTTCCCATGACTCCAAAGGTAGTTTCCACAAACTTCAGATAGAAGAATGCTGTCAAGCAGAGAAACTTTCAACATTATTCTGGTATTTTTATAGAAAAAAAAAAGCTCAACAACAGAATGTCAGTTGCTGATTGCTGATGCCTTGTGACTAAGCATAATCGATGATTGCAAAAGGGAAAAAAAAAAAACTTTAAGAACAAACCCAAATCTGGCTATCTGAGCTCCACGTTTTAAAGTGTTGGCAGGCCTGTTACCTGACTGGCAGTACTTCGGGTGTTAGTTCTGCAGCTTTGGGGCAAGAATTGGAGGAGAACCATCCCAAAATGGATGTTTGAGTAGTCTAGGTCTGTAAGATGAAAAGGAGTTGAAGGCCTGATTTTTGAGTATCCTAAAACAGCTTCCTGGCTCTAAGGGTTCGGCCAGGAGAGAGACTATAGGGGCTTTAAAATGGAAGCAAAGCAACAGAAATGCGACCCCATTTTAACAAAGGTGCAGGCCCCAAGGAGCAAGCCCTAGAGGCAAGGCTCTCCCACAGGGTCGGCTGGAAGCTACCCACTGTACCCAGGAGACTGAACTGTTTGTCTGTGAACTGCACTACGCTCAGAGCGAGCCGTGAAACCGCGGAACAGGCCCAGCAGGTAGAACCGAGAGGTGGGCTGGGCTCCGTGGCCCACAATGACAGAGCTTTTGAGGGTGAAAGGCCAAGACCCCAGGCTAAGGAGCCTAAGCTGAGATCGAGACTGCGGGAGCCAGGCCGAGCCAGTCCGAGCAGGGCGGGGCGCTTAGGTGGCCGCGAAGGCGTGGCGTAGAGGCTCCGCCCCTCGAGGCCCCGCCCCCTCTCCAGGCTTTTCTTGCAGAGCCACTGAACGCTGCGCGCCACTGTTCTCTTAGAGGGCGGAGGAAGCCGACTGTTCCGGATCTCTGCATAGCAGGGCCCAACCTTTGCTCCAGAGATCATGGCTGCCGAGGATGTGGTGGCGACTGGCGCCGACCCCAGCGAGCTGGAGGGCGGCGGGCTGCTTCAAGAGATTTTCACGTCGCCTCTCAACCTGCTGCTCCTTGGCCTCTGCATCTTCCTGCTCTACAAGATCGTTCGCGGGGACCAGCCCGGTGCCAGTGGGGACAACGACGACGACGAGCCACCCCCGCTGCCCCGCCTCAAGCCGCGTGACTTCACCCCTGCTGAACTGAGGCGTTACGATGGCGTCCAGGACCCGCGCATTCTTATGGCCATCAACGGCAAGGTGTTCGACGTGACCAAAGGCCGCAAGTTCTACGGGCCGGGTACGGAGGCAGGGCCAGGAGGTCGTGGAGACAAAAGAGGGGACCCTGGCGTGGGAGCGGGGCGGGAGAGAGACCGAGGGAGGTGGGGCGCCCCCGTGGGAGGGTCGGAGGGAAGGCGGGCAGCTCCGGGAGGTGCCCGGGGCAAGAGGAGCTGGGGGTGGGAGGTGCTTACATGGGGGGATGGGATGCCTGAATGAGGCTGAAGCTTGGAAACCGCGGGTGGGAGGGACAGCAAGGCTCGAAGGCCCGGGATGTTGGTGAAGTTTTCGAAGGTAGCGGGCTTTGGGCTTTGGGTCGAGGGTCCTGAAAAGAGGGGGAGGTTTCGGGTTTGAAAAAAAAAGGAAGGTGTCTCCAGAGAGGCCCAGACACTTGAGAAGACGCGGAGGCCCGATGACGCCGAAGGAGCCATGGTGGAATGTAAGGGTGTGCAAAGAGAGAAAGTGGAGAAGGGGATTAGTGTCAGGTAAAGAAGCATTGTTCCTGGTGGAGAATGTGTGTGTGTGTGTGTGTGTGTGTGTGTGTGTGTGTGTGTGTTACACTGTGCATGCGCAGTGAGTGTGTTTGGTGTACACCGTTTGGTGGGGGGGTGCTTGGAATGTGACATGTGTTAGGTATGCCTTTGGTATGTGTTATGTGCTTGTTATGTGGAGTGCACTGAGGCTGGATGATGACCAAGCAAACAAGCTTGATGGAGGGAAGGAGACTAGTTGAGGATGCATTAAGAAGAGCAGAGTGTGATGGACCATGGTAAGATGGTGAGATGGTCAGAAACATCATATTTAGTGTTGGGTTAGGGTAGGGAGACTGGGAGGTGGAAAAAAAAATAAAATGAAATTAAACCGGGGGCGGGGTTGGGAGGGAGGGTTGAGAGGGTCCTAAGAAACAATAGGGTAAGGCCACGAAGCCCGATGGGTGGGGGGGATTTCTGGAAAAGCCAACCAGGGGATAAACAAGGCATGGACCACTAGTGAACTGTGGGAAAGGATCCCTAGAGATGTTTTTCCAAACTGGATTGCCTATCACAATCACCTACCTGATGCTTGTGAAAAAATACACATTCTTGGCCTGACCAGCCATAGTCACACTTACCTCTCTGGGGGAGGGGAGAGGGCTAAAAAAATAATCTACGTTTTAGTACTCTCCTGTGGGGAAATGGGGAATCAGCCAGGTTTGGAAAGCCCTGCTTTCTAGAACATTTAGAGGGGAAGAAGAGGTTTTCGCTCTTCCAATATGGATTCCTCTAAGCACTAGGAACTCAGGGGGTGTGTTCACATGCTCATTGGTCTGAGAGGGAAGACCAGTCAGCACTAATCCAAACCAGACATACCCACGCCATTAAGTCTCCAAAGTCCAGCCAATCAAAATCACATGTGCAGGAGGCTTTTAGCGAACACTCGCCCTTCATTTCTGCTTTCAGACATTTTAGAAAATCTATAAAATAGGCATGTAACTGCAAAACAATGGGAAAACTGTCTATTTGTTACTATAGTCGCACATTATCCATAAATAATCGTGTAAATACCCATAATTATTAAGCTAAACTCTAAGGTAATCAACACAAAGGCATGAGGCATCGGCATACGGTTGTAGTTTGCAAAGTCATCACACGGATCCTCGGTGCTTTCAGAGAGCACGGCTGGAGTCCATTCCATTCTAACCAGGTAGGTTATAGTTTGCAGAGTCATCCTGAGGGACATGGCTGTGTATACAGGAATAGCTCCAACTAGGAGTCAACCTGCACTCTACATTCAAGCCTAGATGTTGTCTGTCACTGACCAGCTGTGTGATCTGGCACAACACATTGCTGTCTCAAGGCCTCACTTCTGGGAAAATAAAAAGGCAAGCACACCCCAATGTGAGGAGCCCGAGTTGCTGCTCTCCATTATTGAGAGGGCTCAGGAACACTACTGACATCATAGTGGAAATATTTTCTGGTACAGAGCACACGTAAAATCAAGTCATTTGGGTGTCTAGTACTATGTGCACAGCACCGTTGTGGGTGCTATGGAGTAACAGTGTGAGTTTAACAACATAGGGCTCTGTTCACCAAGCATCTAATTAATATGCTTTGTAGTGAACAAAATCTATTCTCTAAAGACTTAATATTTGCCTTCGATCTTGTTTAAGTAGGCATTACCAGTCCAGGAACTGTAATTTCTAAAATGGTTAAGAGTCCAAACCAAAACAGTTTGCTTGTTTCCAAGCACGAGGTGCTACTCTTTCTGTTAGCAGTATACATTTAGTGAAAAGCCTGTGAATGCGTTTCTTTTTAAATCTTCTCTAGTGGCAGTATGCAATGAGGACTGAAAACAGCCCCCATTTTAGAATCTTAGTTGCATTTACAAGTTGATCCCAAGGGCTTGAAGTATGTCTCAGCAGTAGGGTGCTTTCCTAGAATATGCAAAGACTGAGTCCTATAGAAAAGGGATCATAAAATTGAATATGTTAGAAAGAAAAGCAGTTGGGTGGACTAAAGTTTCAGATCACCAGATAGTAACCAAATACCAGGCACTCTGCTAGTTGACATAATGATTTTAAGGTCAGAGTTGCTCTCCAGCCTACTTTTGGGAAAACGGGGCATTGTTTAAAGTACCCTGAATTCTTTTCATTTGCTTGTGCCATATTTAACTAACCCTAAATAAACACTTTAGGTGAATTCAGAATGATCCACTGCTCTCAGACAAAACCTTGCTATGATGTTATACGTACGTAATAGCATTTTCCAGGTTTTATGAGATTACTTGAAGGCACCGATTGCAGCCTTTTTCAGGGAAGATTTTAGTGTTTTCACCACTGTTGGTTCTTATTTGTATGCTTATACTTAAAAAAAAAAAAACCAGTTCAAACCTGATCTCCCTTGTTCTTATTGATTGACAGTAAAGGTTATATAACGTGGGTAGGTTTTTGAACCACTGACATTTGTAAAATCATTGCTCCTACAGAAGCCTTACGGTTCGTGTCTTGAAACCAAAGATCATTTAAAGCTCATCAGAATGTGTTGCTAAGGAAATGTTTTCATTTACACATTAGTGTTTAAGAAACCGTAACTTTTGACCGTCTTGGCTAAAGCACCTAGAATAGAGCTAACCTGTAGATACAAAGTCTGAGCTGAATTCTAAACCTAGAGTGTATAATCAAACATTCCCCATCGAGGCCACCCGCAAATGAATCACTTATGCTTATATTAGCTATGTGCAGGACATAGGAGATTTCAAATGCTACACGTTTTAATTTCATTTTACTTATTGAAGTGACAGGAAGTCTGTCAACATCCTTTATGTAATGATCAAAGCGTCAGTATACATGTAGCTCAAGAATGGAATAGGAAACCAGGAAGTGGTATATTCATTTAATCCCAGCACCCAGGAGGCAGATGGACCTCTGTGAATTTGAGGACAGCCAGAGCTACCCAGAAATCCTATCTCAAAAAACCCACCAAACAAAAAAGAATTAAAAGGAGGCTTTCAGTGTTGAAAGCAAGGAAGCCATCTTTTGCATGAGAGACACAGAAGTGTAAATATCTAGTAAATATCTTTGGTTTCATTTTGTCTTTGAAGAGGGGCCATACGGGGTCTTTGCTGGAAGAGATGCATCCAGGGGCCTTGCCACATTTTGCCTGGACAAAGAAGCACTGAAGGATGAGTATGATGACCTTTCTGACCTCACTCCTGCCCAGCAGGAGACCCTGAATGACTGGGACTCTCAGTTCACCTGTAAGCATTTCATTATATTTTGCCTGGATCAAATTTACACCAGTAGTGCAGGTTTATGATCAAACACTAGTTATTACTAAGCACCCTGAAATTGGGTGCGTTTTGATTAGGTTCCTGAATCTTGGAGGGGTCAAGTTCGTGGCATAAAGGAATGGTAGCAGTGCTGAGTCACCTGCTGTGATGGCATATCAAGTTTTAGCTTGTCTTCTACAGATACGAGCTTTTGATCTTGATGTGTGCATTTTTGCATGAAGGTATATAGATTCTATACTACTAGCATTTGAGCATGTAGGGGAAAGGACAGTGGCCCTTTTGCCTACAGGAAGAAGGATTTTCATAAGCCCTCTTGTCCCACTTACTGTTTAAAAGCAGCCCACAGCTCTCTTGAAGAATGGGAAACTTGTGTTCTGCTAAACAGTTTCTCATTGACTCTAATTTAGCCTAACTATAAATTAGGACTCATCTATAAATGCTGCTTATAATCTGACCAGCAAACAATAGTGCCTGCATTGTTTTTAAAGAAAAAAGAAACACTTGTTTCAGGCTTATGTATGTAAGGGAGGGAGGGTAAAGTGTTTACAGTTGAGATGGAAATAAGGGGTGAAATTCAGATCATGGAAATGCAAGAACAGGCTTCAGCCAGCCCTAAGTTCCAAGGGTTAAACGATCATTTTAATACTTCCCTGACACAAATTTGAACTATAATAATCTTTTCCAGATTTTATGAAATGTATGTGAAGACCATGCCCACTTGGTTTAAGGAAAATGTTTTGGTGTGGAGGGGAAGCTTTTAATTTACTGATCCCCACAATCAGTTAAATCGTGCATACTCTTTTGGCTCCATCCAACTATCTTTTTCAGAATAGCCCGAGAGAGTTCTTGGTTAATGAGTAGCCAGACGTGACACTACCTTTTGAGTTTGGATCTTGAACAGACCAAGTACAAGTACAGCTTTCAAGCCAGGACGCAAATCTTTGGACTTTGAGAACAGCCTAGCTACCTAACATAGTCACTAACATTTGCCCGATGCCTGTGTAGTCATAATCTTCTGTACGAGACTAGTGAGTTTTGATTTATAATCCACAAAGCTCTGTGCTCTAGAGCTTTCCGGCATCAGTGGAGAAAAGGTAATTTTTATTCTTTTGCCCACTACTCCTTTTGCCTAACCCAACCTGTTGTGACACCCCAGCTACACTCAGGTCATTGTGGAGTCCCCTTAAGCAGGTTTCCCAGGTGCTGCTTGGCTTTTATTTGTCTCGCAGTCCCAAGCCACCACCCCCCAACACACAAATACACTTTATACTATGTTCAAATAGGGAAGTTTTGGTTGCTCCCAGCGATTATTTCACAGAAAAGCAGCTTTGGTTACCTGTTTAGACGGTTCCTTACTCCTCTCATTCCTCCCCATTTCAAAAAGGAAATGTGCATTAACCCTGGATTCACTGGGTTATAATGGAGCTTGCTAATCCTGACTTCACACCTCTTGGCTACATCTTCAGTCCCTTCCTAGTCCCTTGCCATTCCTTTAATTACTCATAGCTTTTTCCCACGCTGGGGAACACGTCTGTCTCCTGCTGTCCTGCCTATGTACTTAACCATTATCCCCCACCCCCACCCCTGTCATGGACTAACAGATACTCCAAGTTGCCCCTAAGCACTGCTTCAGCTTTCTATCCCTCCGGATCCTTGTCTGGTACTAATTTCTCCATTCTTTCTCCTGCACTTGCTCTCCTTTCACGTGGCCTTCTAGAGTGGCTCCCTTTTGGCAGTCCTCATTTTGGTTCGCAGGCTGTCCAGATGCTGCTTCATTAATGGATCTTTCCAGGTTTCTTTGAAGCTGTCCCATATCCTTTTACTTTAATTCTAATGGTCTTACCCGACTCCTCTCTGTGGTTCCTTCATATCTGGCTCTGCATACCAGGCCTCCTGGTCACCCTGCTCAACTGCTCTTACTGAATTCTGCCCTACATAGCTGGGTGAGAACATTGCTGGAGTGCTATTTTGCTGGGTCATTCTTTCTCTTACAAACTTTCAGTACCTTTGCCACCTATAGGTGAGGTTCAGATTTCTCAGGATGGCTTTTCAGGTCTTTCCTAATATTCCCACACACTGATTAGCCAGACTTATCTCCTACTATTTCCAAATGCCAGTTCTGCTCCTGACAACATGTTCTCACTGTTTCCCAGATATGCCCAGTCTTGTCTGTGTGCCTTTGAATGTGTTCTCATTTTTCTGGAAATACCTTTCACCCAAATTCTGTCCATACATTTCCCAAAGCATATCTGTATTCCATGTATCCCCCCACCCCCAATTCATAGCAAGGTCTTACTATAAATACTTCCTACATGGTTACTACTTTGTATTTTTGTCTTTTGAACAAAATTCTTAATTCCATTTTTGGCAAAGAGTATGATATAATAATCCCTTTATATCTATCAAGAAGCCTAAGACATTGCTGAGTATAATGTGTGGACCTCTCATAAATGCTTTAAAATGAAATGTTGTGATTTTTTTTTTTTGTAAGTCATGAGAATGACCGATTGTGTTTTCCTTTTCCTTTACCTCCAGTCAAGTACCATCACGTGGGAAAACTGCTGAAGGAAGGGGAGGAACCGACTGTGTACTCGGATGTTGAAGAACCAAACGATGAGACTGCCCGGAAGAATGACTGAAGCAGTCAGGGGAGCATATCTATTTTTGTATTTTGCAAAATCATTTGTAACATTCCAGTCTGTCTTTACAACATGGTGATTTCAATATTTAGAGAAGTTTTGAACTTGTTTTTTAAGTAACATCACTAGTGACACCGATAAAATCAACTCGTCTTAGAATGCATGATGTGTTTGTACGTCACAAATCCAGAAAGTGAACTTCAATGCTCTAATGCAAATGGTAAAGCTGTTTCTCTTCTATCTGTAGTTAAAACAAACTGAATTACAATTTGATTTTCCTGAGAGGGAAAACTTGGGTTATGTCCACAAACTGGCCAAAATGGCAAGTGCACACACACACACAGTGGCCAAAATGGTTAATGTACTAAGAATGAAGAGAGAAGAACGTCTTAGCCATGCTATAGTCTGAAAACAAGCCCATTTTACCCAACAGACTTAACTGCATGATTTTTGTTTTATCTACCTCTAAAGCAAAACTGCAGTGTTCCAAAGTCTGTGGTATTGATTCAAAACAGAAGTCCAGTAACAAAATGAAAACTCAATAATGGGTTTAGTTGGGGCAAACACATTGCCTGTGTTCATGGACTGATTTATCATCCTTGTCCCCACGTGGACACTCCCACACACAGTAACTCTCACACATCTGGCAATTGGCAGTTGGAACTAAAACAGAATCTGAAAATTCAAGGTAGAACTTTGCAAAAGAAAAATCTGTTGCTTGTAGCAGGGCAATGGTTATGTGGTTATTGGCCAAATGTAAAATTTGAGAGCAATATACAGGACAGGAACAGGTGTGTGCTTTTCAAAAGCTTTCACTGACATCTCTGAAGAATGAGAAAACACTACATGGCACTAGCTGGGTGATTTTGAAAGGAAAATACATTCCCTAAGGTAACATTTAAATCCTTCTGTTGTTACAAATCGTAGTAAACTTCAAAATAGTAGTCAGGTGTCTAGGTCTTGGATAATACTCTTGGTTAATACTAAACCTAGCTTAAGTAGACTCTACAGTTGTATACATTTGTAAAAGTATTATCTGAACAACTAGTGAGGTTTCAGACTCTTGTAATTGTAGTTAAATAGTCATTGTATTTTCTTGTGAGCTGTGTTTAATGGTTTTAACTCAAATCAGAAAAAAAAATGAAGTGCTTGGATCAGTTAATAAAATGGTTTTGCCCAATATAGAGGCTAACTTGCTTTAATTTTTTTTAAACCTAAGAACTGGGGATGGGAGTAGTGCGGTACCATGGCTGATTCCAGTCATGACATGGCTGGTGCACTCAGGAACGCACAGCAAGATGAAGCCAGCCAAACTCCAAGCAACAAATGAAGAGTGGTTTATAATCCCAACTCGCTGAGGAGCTTTTGGTAGTGGATGGCAGCTACAGTGGGGCTCGTCAGTTTTCTTTGAACGTGGCCGCTAGTATGTTCCTCATGCTTCAGTACCTTGTACCTGTGTGCACGTACAGGTAGCAATAATTACATGTAGTGGGGTAGCTTTTTAAAGACTACTGGGGACATGTTGGGGAGGGTTCAGGAGAGCCAAAGTTTAGATATGATCATGACACATGGTATATATGTGTAAAATTCGCAGAAGAATAAGTTTAATATTCTTAATCAGATTTTGTCATTTGACTGTAGCTTAAAATGGAGTTTAACTTTTGGGTGTTCGATTACGTTAAAGGCCTGCCTGGGCTACGTAGTGAGAAGGGGAAAAGGAAGGAAATGGGAAGAAAAGAGGCAACAAGTTGAGAAAGAGAATGCAGAACTACTCTATTGTGAATTGTCAAATTCTGCCTCTGAGTCAACTTTCTAAACTGAAGTCTAACATTGTCATTGAGTGTTAGGAGAGTTTAGGGGGGTTATGGCAGCAGGAGTGTGGCTCTTTCTTCCCTATTTTTATTTGGGAATTTCATACATACAGTGTGTTTTCATTGTACTCACTCCCCGCCTTGTTCTCTCAGACTCAGTCCTATCCCTTCCCAACAATATGTCCTCTCTTGCCATAACCAAGTTCAATTTATGTTTGAAATACACTTATAAGCAAGGGGCCATTCACTAGAATGTGGCCAACCTACCATGGGACACAGAGTGTTTGTTTTTTGATTCAGAACAAGCATTCACTTATTCCTTAATGTTTCTGAAATGAGTTTGTGGAACCCAAAAAGGAACATTTCAGCTCTAAAGTGCCCAGAGTTAAAGGTACAATCTGTCTTCATTAGAATACTTGGAAGCAGTTCACTACTTATTTTATGTACAAATACACTTAACTCTGGAATGATCAAAGGCCCATTATGATCCTAAGCTCCCTAGATTAGGCTCCCCATTCTGTACCCATATAGTTTTGGACATCTATAAACTTTAAGTTTCGTGCACAACTGAGAGAAGATGAAATGAATTCCTGTACCATTTGGCAGCACTGATTAAACGTGCTGTGTCAAACAAGGTGGTACACATATGCGGTCTGAGCATTTAGGAGGCTAAGAGGATAAGGAGTTCAAAGCCAGCTTAGGGTACAAGTGAGACCCTGTCTCAAAAACATGCGCTGAGTGTTTAGCTCTAAATAGGATCTCACCCCACCCACCACTAAGGTTCAGGGGTCATCACTTAAGAGGAGGCAGAAAGAACATAAAAGCCTGAGGCAAGGGAAAATACTGTGAAATGCTGTCTTCTGGACATGAGATGGCTACTGCAGGCATTCACAGCAGCTGTGGTTACCTGCCCAAGATCAAGCCAGCCACAACCCCAGTGTAAATGGTATAGATGATCCCCCGGCCCTACCCTATACTGAGGAACCATTGGCAGAGATTGTTGCTTGGAGAGGGGGAATCATTCTTTGCGATGTGGTCACTGATAGGTTTCCCATGTTCCATACAGGTACATATCCGAGGCAGATTTACACTGGGCTATCAGAGAAGGAAGACATTAAGTTGGAAAGGAGTATGTTAGGAACACAAGGGAAATGGAGAAGAGACATGGAGGTGGGGGGCAGATAAAACTCTTTCATTGTATACATGTATGAAATTCTCAAAAATAAGTTTTAGATGTACCTAAAGAAGGATGATTTTTGAGACTAAATGTGATTTCAGTTTATCCAAAATGAGTAAGAAACTGGCTTTCGGTTCCTCTGAACCTGACAGACAGTTCCTATCATAAAGGAGTAGAGTTAAAATACTGATGAGTTGAAAATGTTATGGGTGTGCACTGATCTACACAGTACAGTGATCAGTCAACAGTCACTATTGTCACTATTGACAATTTTATTTTTAAATATATGAAAATTAAATGTGCGTCATTTATCTAACAATGCACATAAGCAAAGCAGAGCGACATTAGTGTGACATACCCTACTACAGATAGAGACGTCCTCCGAAAGTGGAACTGATCACGTTTATTTTAAAATTAACACATTGAACAGTTTTGCAACAAAAACACATTGATTTGGTTGTGTTTTCAAAATGCCTAGGTTACATGGCTTTCTACCTGAGAAATTCAAACAAATGAACAAAGCACTTAGCAGACTTTTCCTTTACAGGATTAGCAGCACACACAAGGGAAGCATACGGAAACCCCTCTTTAAATCAAACAAGTTCAGGCCCTTTGTTTGAGAAGACAAAAAGAAGATCCGAGTAAACACTTTTCACAACTTAAATAACAACAGTATCAAGAACAAAAGTAGTCATAACAGTGTGTTCCATTACATTCTTTACAAAGCCGCCGAGTGACAAGCATGGAGTAAGCTATTATCTTTCTTGTGGAAGGCCTACACCAAAAGGGTTGACACAGATCTACAATGCATTGCCACAGACAGGTACAACACTCCAGGGGTCAGCGAAAGCAGTATTTTTACTTGGAGACCCTAGGTGAGCATTAAGCAAACAAATTCAACAGGACAAAGGTGCTGCATCAAAATGACTTAGCACTGCGTCTATTACAGGGAGCAAAGACCCAAAGTTCTGCACATGCTGCTTAAATCTGCAATTTTCTTTTCTTACTGAGCAAAAATGCCTAAAATCTTTCAAGAAAAATTGATCAAATGAGGGAAGAAACTGAGTGGGGTTTTTTTGTTTGTTTGTTTGTTTCAAAACAGTCAGCTGCTTTCTACTACAAACCCATAATGTTTTCTGTTTCAATAGAATAACATGTGGGGAGGGAAAGGAAGCAGATTTTTATTGGAGGAGAATAATGTGTTGCCAGAAAACTCTCTGACAAGATCTGAGCTGTTAGTGATTTCAAAGGCTACTTCGGGCAACATTACTTTGAACAGGAATAGTCATTGCTAGTCCTCAAAAACAAAACAAAAAAAGGCACTCTCACCACAGGAGCAATCTTTCAGAGTCATTAAGTCAAACCTAGTTTAAGAGTGAAACCAACTACTGGCTTCAAAGTGAGATTGTTCCTTTCTTAGTAATCATGTGGATCTGTTCCATTCCTTTCTGAACTTCGAAGTGATTGAACGATCTCTCTTCAAATAGGAATACGCAGATCAATGAAACAACCTGTGGCTTTTACTTCAGGTACATCCTAGTCATAACCACCGCAGACACCAGGTTGCTCAAGAGGCAGTTTAGGGGCACACAGTGTGTGACAGGATCGTAAGTAACCCCACAGACTGACATCCTACCTGCCTCTGCTAGCAGATGCTTTCCTGCAGAACGTCAAATTGAGACTGAACTGAAGTCGCCATGAGAATGCTAGCCTTCGCCAATTCTGTGGATTGGAAACAGCTATTCCTGTTGTTGCAGACAGTCTCTGAACTTCACTACTCGCCAAATGCCAGGTCAGGTACAGCGTGGCTGGGAAAATGAAGGTCAACACGCTGCCCTGAGGTCTTGAATCCAATGTAAGGCAGAGTTGTCCAGGCTTTCTACAGAGCATGCGCTGTGCTAAGGGGTTAGTCTGAAGGAATCTACAAATATCTCGATTTAAAAACACATTTAAGAAGTCCAAAACGAGTCAGCAAAAAGATAAATCACTTATTTAACATCGTTTACAAATTCCGCAGTTTTTCCACAGCTAGAAAACTGTGGCCTTTTCCTTCAAGTCTTCCTAACGCCATGGCATTGTTAAGGATTGAGGAGGCACTTGTTACTGTTCTATAAAAGTCAGTGTGGGGGATAGTCAGTGACTTTTTACAAACTGATGTCACCCAACCCTGAGTGAAAGGATTACATAGCCTGAAATAGAATACTGTCACAACTTTTCTTCCCAAGTGCCGTTACTGATGTGCCAGGATGTTTTTGATATTTCCTTTGCAAATCCCCCTGATTTTATAAATTCAATCCTGGTGCTTTGATGGAAAGATATGGGGTCCACAAAACAAACAAGAAAACTTCTAACGGTCCCAGCTAGTTAACCATCAAAGGGCAATCGGCCCCTTTTAGATTCTTCTTCTAGAACTGTCTGTAAATGAATGACTCCTTCAATACTATGAATATATCCATTTCCTTCTAGTGGGTCTTCATGAAATTCTAAAGTCATAAAATCTATTATATGTTCTAACCTCCGGAGCTCTTCTTTATCTAGAATTATTATGAAGTAAAATTTAGCAAGGTTTGTTACCATACATAGTGCTTCGGACCCAATCTATGGACACATCAAAAGATGCCTATGTGTCCACTATTGTCCCTTTGAAGATAGATGCCGGATGATGTTATGACAGCAAAAGAGCCATTGAAGGCCAAATCAGCCATCTTAATGCTAATCTGCTCCTTTACTGGCACCAAATTAAAGCTTAAAGTAAAATCTGTCCTTGGATCAAGAAGTTTTGCAATTATGTTGTTTCACCAAGCTTTAGAATCTAAGGTTTTCTAGGTCGAAAGCTTGCTGACATACATACCTGCAGTCACTCTGACCCACACTTTCAGCTTTGGCAAGAGGAACAAGCTTTTGCACTTGACTCTCTTCTAGTTCTTGCTCTGTGGTTGCTAACAACATAGCTATATTTGGTTTGAAGTTTTCCTTTTTGTCAACTGTTTCTTGTAAATAAGGGTGTTCCTGATCAAAGTGGCCATCAGAACATTTTCAAATACAAGGAGCCAGAGTAGCTGTCTCCTAAGTAGCTTCCATACTCAATGTGCTCCTGGTTGTCATCGTGACTGACATAGTAATTATCAGGATCGAGCATGTAATCTTCAGAACTTTCATATCTTTTAAACCTTCTTACATCCTGGTTATAGTCTGACTTCCATGGATTCTGCCTTTTCCTGGAGAAATATCCCAAACAGAATGCTCTAGCACGTTTTGGCGGCATTAATGGCATAGGAAGGGGCCTGTATTTCACATTTTGGTCAAACACACTGCTACTAAGTCTCCTTCTCTTCCTCGTGGTGTTCTCTGCTTCATCACTGGAACTGGACTCATGGTAGTAACCTTCATCACACATGTATTTGGGGGCTACTTTTCCCCTAGTTTTGCTTACATTCTTGTCGACTCTAACGGAATCACATTCATCCTCAAGCCACGAATATCTCAGTTCATACTTGGACCTTTTACCTGGTGCCCTAACTTTGTGTTTAGAGTATTTTTCCTCACTGTCATGTTTCCGCTCTGAATATAAGGTCTGCTGACTCGATCTGGTTTTCTGTTTGCCCCTACCGATTCTGTCAGTACCAAGAGGTCTTTTTTCTGGGGAGCTATTATAGACAGCCACAGACCTTTCCTCCTCTTCGTTCATGCTAAGAGTTTCACTGAAGCACTCAGAATCGCTACTAATTTCCTCCAAGAAATCTGCCAGTGGCAAACCTACATCTACTGACCTTAATGATGAGGAAGCTGGACTTTTTCTGGTGTGTTGAGAATCTCTGACTCCATGACTATGGGTCTTTTCCACAGGATAGTTCTCTCCCTCAGGCGGAGACAGGTGCTCATCAGATTCACTTGAAATGTCTTTGTAATGGTTTTTTAACTTCTTAGTAAATTCTTTGGCATGATTCATCTTGCCTGTCTTCTGTGGCTTACTCTCAGGACCTTTCATATACATCTCCGGCCAGTCCTGCTCTTTGTCCTGTTCCTTCTCTTGCAGGCTCTCCACCACATTCAGACTGTCTGAGTGGGACCTCTGTTTTCTTAAATAGATCTGAAACCCATCCCCCTTAGCGTAGACATCTCTCTGCCACTGACACGTGCACGGTAGGTGACTTGCTTCAAGACAGAATCGGGCATACTCTGGAGTCTGATAATAGTTTAATAGATAGTCAATAAAATCATCTGTTTCATAGATCTTCTGTTTCCTGCTACGGTTTATCACAACTTGTCTAGAAGAATGGGATTCATTAGCACTGCATTGGTCTTCCTTTTCAAGGGACTGATCTGGAGTCACTGTACTCTGCAAGGAATCCTGGTCAGAGACCAAACTGTAATCACACCCATCGGTTAACCCTTTTCCAGTTTCCTCTTTTCTAGCTGAATATCTTACTTGTTTCACTCCGGGGCTGTGTGAGGATTTCTGTAACTGAGTCTTAGTTCTTTTCTTCACTTTTTGTTTTTGTTTACCGTCAGACTTGGGAATCTGATGCCTTGGCATTTCTTTTCTGGTCCAGAAGATGCTGAGTGTTTGATTCTTCTTCCTCTGGTGATTTCACTGCGGTCCCTGGGGTGTGATGAGCGTCAGACTCCATAGTACCAACCTCCTGTGGATTACACTGTGTGGATCCCTTTAAGAGAAAAAGATTTAATGATCTCTCATGAAGACTCAGATGGGGCCAGAAAGATGGCTCAGAAGGTAAAGGTGCCTGCCTCTAAGGCTGAGGATCTGAGTCCCAACCCAGAGACCTATACGAGAGAAAGGACAGACCTCACCTCAGCAAATTGTCCTCTGACCTCCCCACACACACACACAGTGGCATGTGAGCCATCCCCATTCACACACAAAACAAACAAACAAAAATATACATAATAATTCAAAACAAAAGACAAGGAAATTAAAATTTTCCAAAAACTGGGCTGGTACTGCTCTGAAAAAAAAAACAAAAAACAAAAAAAACCAACCCAGGATGGGTCCAAATTAGGAGTAATACTGTACGAGGAAACTACTAAATTAAAGCGTTTTGATCTAATAAGAGCGATTCTTATGACCATTCTTATGCCATGGCACTTAAAACACCTAACTTTTTATTTGCTCAAAAAATTGACAAGCCTACTGTTTTAAGTCTTGCAATGGCTGCTAGAGAAACAGAGGAAAACGGAATGCTTTGTAGCCCTCAGAGGAAACCCTAGTACAAGAAGAGACACATGGGTGAAACAAGTCCAACAAGGTAACTGACTTACTAAATAAACTGTCCCTCTATTTCATACTCCGATCTTTCTCTAGGGATTGCAAGTTGATGATGTCTCTAAGTGGAGCCACCTGGCCTGCCTCGTTAACATGGAAGGCCTGGGGAACGAAGGTTCAGTTCAGTGGTGGAACATATGCACCTAACAAAGACAGCAAAGAAACGCCAAACAACGAGTAGAAAACAGCACTGTGCCCAGGAATCTGCCTCTGGTCAAGTCTGATACAACCTGCTCTGAACAGCTACAGAGTAAGGGGAAGACGATGCCTGCACAGCTAATCTCAGGAAGGTTTGCTGTGCATTCCCACTGAGGTCGGCCACACATCAGAGCACAGCACCTCTCTAGTAACTTGTAATCAGTGTAAATATTAATGGGTTTCAGAATTATGCTCCATACCCCTTTTAAACAGGTAGCTTCTACAAAAAAGTCACACTTGGACATTGTCTTAGTTACGGCTTTACTGTTATGAACACAACATGACCAAGGCAAGTTTTATAAAGGACAACATTTAATTCGGGCTGGCTTATAGGTTCAGAGGTTCAGTCCATTATCAAGGCAGGAGCATGGCAGCATCCAGGCAGGCATGGCTGGAGAAGCTGAGAGTTCTACATCTTCATCTGAAGGCTGCTAGCAGAATACTGGCTTCCAGGCAGTTAGGATGAGGGTCTTATAGCCCATGTCCACAGTGACACACCTCCTATTAGTGCCACTCCCTGGATCAAGTACATACAAACCATCACATTCCATTCTCTGTCTCCCACAGGAGACCAGCTGGGCAAACTCCAAATTCTGCATCTCCATGTCTGATGTCAAAGTGGTCTTCAGATCTCCACCTCCTTTTTCTTCTGTGTTGACTGCAACAAACTTCTTTCCCTGTGTTGGTTCCACTCCCTGTTAGCAGCTTTCCTCAGCAGATAGCCCACAGCTCTGGCATCTTTAACATAGGCAGCTTTGATGTTACAGCTTTTTGTTTCAATGTCTGGGATCTACCCATGATCTTCTGGGCTCCTCCAAAAGGCTGGTGTCACTTTCTCCAGCTCTGTCCTCTGTAGTACTCTAAACTCAGGTTGATCCACTCCACTGCCACTGGTCATCATCCCATGGTATTGGCATCTCCAATATGCTGGGGTCTTCCACTGTAACTAGGCTTCACCAATAGCCTCTCCTAGGCTCTCTTCATGGTGTCAAGCCTCAACTTCTTTGCATGACTCCTTCAGTCCTGGGCCATCAACTGCAACAGAGGCTGCACCTTCACCAAGGGCCTTCCATGGCCTCTCACAGTGCCCAGCCTCAGCTGTTCTTCATGATCCTTCATGCCTTCAAAACCAGTACCACCTGGGCGACTCTTAGACATTACTAACTCTAGCTAAAGCACAGGGTACAACCTTGGCTATCTCTGGAACACAGCTTCTTTGTGCTCTCAGAAAACACTTCCCAGAAGATTTCACCTCAGTGACACTGGTCTCTTCTTAATCACCACTAATTTTTTCACTCCAGTTAATCAGCATCAACTGTCCCAGTAGACCCTTCTATTTTTCACTCTAAAGCCAGAGCTACATGCCCAAAGCTACCATGTTCTGCTGCTTGCTGAGGCTGGAACATGGCACCCCTTTATTCTATCACCAGCTGTCTGTTTCCTGTATCCCTCACTTCCTAAGCTTGGCTGTCCTGGAACTTGCTTGATAGATTGACCTTGAACTCAGAGATCGGATTTGGCATGTGTCTCCTAAGCACTGGGATTAAAGGTGTGGTACACCAAGGTTGGATTTAAGTTTTCTTCACCTCGAACTTGCTCTGTCCCTGACTGGACTTGAACTCAGAGATCTGCTTGGCTTTGTCTCCTGGGATTAAAGGTGTGCACCACCATGCCTGGATCTAAACTTAGCTGGGAAGGATCTTGCCCCAAAGTCACACTCCCTTAGTTCAATTTAATATCCTTGAACATAGGACTCAGCTCCATTTCACTTCCTGATGCCCCTTTAATACTCCAACCATATATTTTATATTTTCCCTTTCTTAGCTTGCCATGTTTGTTCAAAATGCTCTTCATGAGACTTAACCAGAGAACAAAGTCTCTGCTGGGCTTTTTTGAGACTTCTTTTGCCAATGCAATTAATATAAATCTCTTCACCTTAGCCTCAAGGCTTAAGACAAGGACAAAAAGCAGCCACATTCTTCACCAAAATACTATAAACGCAGTCTCTAGACCACATACTGAAATTCTCCTCTGAAACCTCTTGGGCCAGCTCTGCACAGTTCAAGTCACTCTCAGCAACAAAGTCTTCCATAGTTCTACTAGGACAGCCCATTCAGCCCCACTTAAAGAATTCCACTGCTTTCCAAATCAAAATCCACATTCTTCCCAGCAAAAGCATGGTCAGGCCTATCACAACAATACCCTAGCCCCCTTTACCAACTTCTTAGGGTTTTACTGCTGTGAACAGACACCATGACAAAGGTAACTCTTAAGGACAATATTTAATTGGGACTGGCTTACAGGTTCAGAGGTTCAGTCCATTATCATCAAGGTGGGAACATGGCAGCATCCGGGCAGGCATGGTGCAGGAGGAGCTGAGAGTTCTACATCTTCATCTGAAGGCTGCTAGCAGAATACTGACTTCCAGGCAGTAGAATGAGGATCTTAAGTCCATGCCCACAGTGACACACCTACTCCAACAAGGACACACCTCCTAATATTGCCACTCCCTGGGCCAAGCATATCAAAACCAGCACAGACATCACTAAGGTAAACTAAAGTCCAGTCTAGCTGGGCTTGCTATCAATATTCGAAGTATGAAATAGTTTTTTTTTTCTGATTATGCTTTTACCAAGTTCAGTTATCCAGAAGATCTATAATTAACTATCCATAGTAACGAGCAAGAGCTTTCCATGGCAAATAGGCAGAAAATTCACTTGATAGAAGAGTGGCAGCAATCATTCTTCCTATTTAAATCTGCATATAGACTTTTAAATGAATATTTCAGAAATATCTCTGTCTATTATTCTAAGGTATCTGTGATTCTGGCTATCTCTAGGAGCCCACAGAAGGATAGAAACACCTTAGAGAAATAAAAAAAAAATCTATGAAGAAGCAAATTTGTGAGTTAGGAAATTCCTTACCAGACAGTTCAAGAGAAGGCTAATGTGTGTTTGACAAGGCTCAAGGTTCTTCTCTTTTCTCATCCAAACCTGTTACAGATAGATGGATGAATGAAGTTACTGGAAGGCTACAGAGAGAACACCCTACCACACCCACCCTTTGTGTCCCCCTAGCATTTTTCTGTCATATCCATTCGGGACACAAACAAGAAGATGAAGTAGCTAAAGTCACTTAAAGTTTAGACACGGGAAGTGAGGGCCAAGTTAAGACAGCCCTGCTTTAGAGACTGGTTTTAGAAATGCATGGTTGGGGTTATGGGAGAAGCAGTCGATTTAAAGGAAACCCCTATGAAAGCCACGAGTCTTCCACGCAGTTCGCTGTTGGTGGAACAGTACTTAGAGCCAAAGGTTAGGCCTCGGAAAGACTAGTACCTACGAAAATTAAAGAGAATAGTTAGGAAACAGCCTTACTGCAATTTTCTTCAGAAGTACCCGAAGCAACCGAAGAGCTTCAACCCGCCTCCGAGCCAGCAAGTACTTCCGCTCCTCCCACTCTCCGGAAGACTCCTGCTCTTGGCGAGCCTCAGACTTGGCTTTCACTTTTTCCCTTCTTTGACGGTGTCTCTCTCTTTCCTTCAGAGCTCGCCTCCTGTCCCTGGCCTTCTTTCTCTTTTCTTGGGCTTTCCTTAATTCATCTTTTCTTTTTCTGAACAACAATTAAGATTCATCATTCATTCAAGCAATAATTATTAGCCATTTGGTCTCACACCCATTCCCCACCCCGAAGAACTAATAATCATTTAGGCTTCCAGAAACCTATGTCTGATACCCTCAGGACCTGGAATTGACAACTCATGGCAAAAAACAAACAAACAAACAAACAAAAAACAACGGGGGGGTGGGGTGGTGGCTCCATCAGTAATGCGACTGTCTTGTACATACAAAGACCTGACTAAGCATGGTGTGTATAAGCATGGTGTGTATTCCTTTAATCCCAGTGCTGGGGAGGCAGAGACAGGATCCCTGGGACATACTGACTAGATAGTCTAGTTACAAGCCAGTGAAAGATTCTTTCTCAAAAACAAAAACAAAACAGGTGGACAGCATCAGAAGAATAACAACTGAGATCCTCTGGCCTACACACACAGACTCACACTCACATACAAACAAACAGACACACACACACACACACACACACACACACGCACGCGCGCGCGCGCGCACATACATACATACATACAAAAGAAATAAAACACATGTCCCCTAAAATAAAAAATTAGTCAAGGGAAAAGACACAATTTTGTGTGTAAAATACAAATCTATAAGGGATACCTTATAGACACGGAAGGAAGGACAGAAAGAAGGGAAAGAGAGAGAGTTCTGGTAATTTTATATGATGTCCTGAAGAACAGGCAAGAAAATGAGCAGCAGTTCCTATTGTGAAAGCAGGAAAAGGGCTATAGTCTGAAATCACAAAACTAATTCTAAGACAGCTGAAAAGCTCAGAAAAACAAACAGGCCATGAAACCAGTTCACCCAGTTCCCTGGCAGGGGAGGGGAACCCAGAGTCTCAGACACAGTGTGCCCTGGTAAAACAGGACAGTCACCACAGTCACAGAAGGATGCCACAGTTCTCACAAGCCTTAAGTCCAAAGGGAGGATTTGGTGTGACAGTGATTGCTCCTGCATGCCAGATATATAGTAAAGACAAAATCCATATTGCCCTGCTTCATAATTTGGAAGGCTATATATAATCAGGTGTCTCCTTGAGTGGAAGCCTATCATTTGAGACTGGACATGCCATGCTGAGAAGTTCAGGCAGCACATAGGCTCTGACTGGAAAGAACATTGTGATAGGTGGGCCCCATTCTTTGTGGCAAGGGGTAGTAGACTATCACCTACAGGTAACTGGAAACTCAAGGCCTGGGTTAGTGGGTGGCTACCTCTCTGCCATGGGTTTTGGTCAGCAGGACTGAGAACTGTGAAGCTCAGGTCTAACAGGCCTCTCTCACATTTCCACAGCATCCTTCCTTTTATAGGAAGGATGGACATGATTTGAAAGCACTGAGACCCATACATACTTTAGTAGGGATCTCAGTTCTCTGTTTGCTTCCCCACTGGGCTACACACTCAGAAGACACTCCTTGGCTTGGATATTAGCCCCTATGGGGTATACAAATCGAAGTTTCTAGAGCAAATGAGAATCTACCCAGTACACAAGCTGCAAAGTGGACAGAGATGGCTCCCGATATACAAAAAACAAAAACAAAAACAAAAACAAAAACAACAACAAAAATGGACACCCCTATAGTGACTGTAGATCCACTGAACAACTGAGCCTTGACAGGTCTGGGCTCAGCCCCTGTTTGAACAGTATGAAGACAGGAGACTTCAACTTTAACTGAGCACACCCCTCCACCTAGCCAGAAAGAAGCTGTTCTAATAGGTTCCTGCTATTTACTCACTCATTCAGTGTGCTTGGTGCCCTCAAAGGCCAGAAGAGGGAGTCATATTCTCTGGGAGTTACTGGCAGTTATGAGCTACCATGTGGGTCCAGAACCTCTGGAAGAGCAGCCAGTGCACTTAACCACTGAACCATCTCTCCAGCCTCCTCATTTATTAAAAATTTAACTGCTTGTCCTTTGTGTTTTCCCTTTTTTTTACTCTAAGATTACATGTTTGTATGTATCTATATAGATATATTCTCAATGGAAAGAGAGCCTATGGAAGAAACGCTTTTCCAACTATGTATCCAAAGGAGTTAATAATACATAAAATATATGAACTTTCAAAACTATCAAAAATCAAATTATCCAATTAATAAGTGGGCAAATACATTAATATATAATTCTCAAAAGGCGAACAGATGGGAAATAAGCACATGAAACAATATCTAATAGCTATCATCATGCAAACCAAAACTATACTAAGAATGGCGTAAAGACATGGCTTAGCAGTGGCGAGTGCTGGCTGCTCTTGCAGAGGACCCAGGCTCAGTTCCCGACACCCACGTGGCAGCTCACAACTGCCTGTAACTCCAGCTCAAGGGAACCTAACATCCTTTTTGGCCTCCACAGGAACTAAGCATGCTCAAACTACATGGTCAAAAACACACATAAAAAACATTTTGTGCATCTTAAACTCCACCACGATTCATTCCATTTCATCTCTGTCAGAATGGCTATAATAAAGAAAACAAACAACTACAAATGCTAGAAAGGATATAGGGGCTAAGGGAACTAGATAAATTCAGTTATCAGCTCATGAAAACATGGGAAGAAATAAAGGGCTATTAACTGGATCCGCAGTTAGCCAGAGGACAAAGGATTATCTAAATGGAATGTTCAGCCTTCAGAACGAATAGTACCTTGAAGTGGCAGAAGCTCTGGCCAAATTGCCTACATGTGACCAGCTAAAAACGAGAGCCATATGGAAGAGTGTCCTTAATGGTTTTTTTTAAATAGTGTGGTTTACATAAAAGAGAAGGGACCAGGAGGTCAAAACTGGGTTTCCAGAACCCTATAACGCTGGTATCTGTCCTTTCTTGGCAAATGTTTGGCAATGGTCTAGGTAGGCAAATAATCTAGCTAGCTAAGCTGAAGCCCCAACATTGGTAAGTAATGTGGTGAGACTGAAGGAAGAAAATAGAATACCCCAAATTCCCAGTAAGAATTCTGGCCAATAAGAAAAATGATGGCCCCAACAAATCCATGAGTCTCTTACTTTGATTCCTGATCATTTTAGAGACAGAAAGCTTTTCCATGTTATTTTTTAATTTTTAATTGGGTGACTAATTTTTATTGGCAAACTAATAAAGTTTCTAATTTAGTAGATCAGGATTATCACTATAAACTTTCAGCTCATAACTGTAGCCCACCAATGGGATGCTTGCCTAGCAAGTACAAGGCCCTGGGTTCAAAGCCCAGCACTGAAAAAAAAATTCCTCATTCTCTCTTAGAATCCTCTCCCCCAGACTTCTTAATCTGGCTGGTCCCATCCTTCTTACTCATTCTCACTTCCAGGCACACTGGTTTCTTGATTTTCTCTATTTTGTCATCTGCATTGTATAAGACTGTCTTTGATAGAGTTTTTGATCTGTGCCAAAGCCTACCCCTCCCTTCCATACTGTCTACTGAATCTCACTATTTACCTAAATGAAATAGTCCAAACATCAAAAGGAAAAACCTCTTCAATGATAAAAATCAGCCCACTTACCTTTCAGCTACTTCTTCTTCCCTCTTCTTCTCTTTTTTCCTCTCTTCCTCCAACTCCTGTAATTTTAGCCTTTCCTGATTCCTCCTCTGTATGGCTCCTTCACTGAAAATGTTTGGTTGTATCAAACATAACCTGTCCCAAGACAAATTAGAAAGACTTGTCAAAGGCTAGATGAATCCCAGACCAGAGGGAGGAAGCTAAAACGGTACACCGCGATTCCAAACCAAATGAATGCGAAATGCCCTCTTCGAATCCCAGCCACGATGCTCTGCTGCTTATGGGCCCAGGGCTGGATGGTACGTGTAGGCACTAGGATGTTCTTTGGCAAAACCTTTGAAATACAACATCAAATTACCATTTTAATTCGATATGACTAAACTTAAGTGTTTCACAATATTTGTTGGTTAATTTTTATTTAATTCTTGATAATTTGATACATGTTTTCACTATATTGTGAATAGAGTCACCTCCTTGCCCTCTCTGATTACACTCCCACTCTAACAAACCCGCACCTCCTTCCCAACTTGGTCCCCTCCTACTTTTATGTCTTCCATGTTTTGTGCAGGAGCTTACTTTACATATGACCATGGGAAGCATCACAGGGCAGTCTGGACATAGGTCAGGAATATATTACCTCTAGTAAGCCATACAAGTCAACCCGATTGATGAGTAGTAGTAGTTGTTGTTTTTTAAGTCAGCAGAGGTAAAAATAATAGGCATGCCGTGGAATGGGTAGGCAGAAAGGAGACAAGAAAACTAACCTAATGTGATAGCAGATGAAATTACATGAATTATCTTGAAATATAATGAGTAAGTGGGATAAGGAGATATTCTCATAGGCTAAAAGAGGCAGATGCTCTGTTAGCTCGTCAGTATGCAGGAGGTCTTTAGTTTGATCCTCAGCACCATGAATAATAAAATAAACAGGAAAACTACTTATTGAAATATACACAAGAGGACTGGTGATGAAGCTCAGTGGTAGAGTGCTTGCTTGGCATTAGCAAAATCCTGGGCTGCATCCCCAATGCTGCATAAAGGAAACAATAAACATGCATGAAAATAATTAATTCACAGCCATGGTTCCTCTTAACACAAGTAGCTACACACACGCACACGCGCACACACGCGCGCACACACACACACACACACACACACACACACACACACACACACACACACGAGAAACTGAAAATGCAAATTCATGCCAATGCCAAAGACTGGCTTAGAGAAGAATTTAGCTGTCTTTTCCATTGTTGGGTTAGGCCTTCAGGGTGATAATCGATGGGTGACAAGCCTCCTAGAGAGAGCTACTAGGGTCAGCATGTGCTGATGCCTGTGCTGCCAGGCTAGTGTACGACCAACCCAGAAATGCAGAGTTCTTGCTTGAGTACCCCAGCTGGTCCAGGGGACTGAGCTTATTGGTTCCATGGGATGTATGCATCAGGCCACGGCCCTTGTTCCCAGCCGATGGTTTGCCATAAACCTGCCGGAAGCCTGCTGAATGTCTAAAGGCTGCTGTACTTCTGCCTAGGCCAAGTGATGCAAGGCTGTAGCTCCGAGCAGCTGAGTGTTGCCACAGCTAATTTTTTCCAGAACAAATTTCCAGTGTATGTGGTCCATTGGCACTTATTATGGTTTCTCTGGTGTTGGAAGTGGGAATGCCCATAAGATGGTGGTGAACACAAGGCTGGAACCCATAGTGCAAGAATGTGAAAAAGGTCCAAAGAATCACATATCACGTATACCTCCAAAGAGGACTTTTATGAGGAAATCCTCAATGGGGCCACTGTTGCCTACCTTGGCCCAGAAAAGAACTTTGATTCATTAGCACCACATATTTCAGTAACTCATGAGATTGAAGAAACGACTAAATGACTAGATTTATCACAACATTTTCTTCCAGGTTTCTAAAGACAAAATTATGAATGGCCATGGATGAAAATGACCTTATTTCTTCATTCACTGTTTCCTAGTATCTCGCTGTTCATAAACTATGGAGTCCTCATCTTGATTGTATTTTTAAAGGCAAACATTTTTCTATAGCTGTGAATTAAACAATACGATGTAGTTACTCTACTGTGCTCCAGTTGGTAAGTTCGGTGCATCCTACTGTAGTAGTAAACTATTCACTTCGAATTAAGAGGTTATTAACGCAGTAAGTTGGTTAAAATGAATCACTACAAATATAAATATATGAAAATAAGATGATGTATACAAAAACCAAGTCAGTGATTTGAGACAAAAACCAAAAATCTTATGGTAAAATACCAGCCTACTTGTATAGCATAAGCTACTAAGCAAGGCAAGCTTGAAAGTTTGATAATTCATTCTAAGCCTAAGGAGGAAAATCACCCATTTTTGCTATCTTGTGCATTAGTATATTGTTGCAGGCATGAGGACTTTTATGAATTTTGTTTGACGGCTTTCCCATGTGAGGACAGTTTATTGTGCTGTCTCTGTATCTGTGTGTTGTGTCCTTAATTCCAAGTGGCCTAGATTCCCTCTGCCTATCAGGGGTTTTTTGTTTGTTTGTTAAAGATGGTGTTTTTCTGTCCCACAGATCTCGGGGGGCTTTTGTGTGTGTTTGTGTTTTATAATACATCATTCTCCTTTTCAAAACAGTAGCTATTCTTTTTCTTCAATACTCTTCTTCCTTTGGTTCTTTCTACCTTGAAAGGGCTGTCAGGTTTTCCCATTAGCAATGGCCTGAAATTGTACATTTAAGAGACTGCATCTATACTGTTCTATTCCATCACAATAGGAATCGTGACTAAGTGTGCACCTGTGTTGTGCTCTTAGGGTTCTGCAGGATTTAAATGACACCTGCCTGAAAACCTAGCATTCAGGAGAATGAGGCAGGAGGATCATAAGCTTGAGGCTAGACTGAAGCTACAACAGAGTGAGTTTTGGACCACCCCATCTCAAAATAAAATAAATTAATTAAAACTAAAGGTAAATAAACGAAATACCCATCCATTTGTATGCCAGTGTCTTAACACGAAGTACTTATTCTCCCCTAACCATACTAATAACTAATTAAAATATGAAACAATTAGAAGATTTTTTAAAAATATATGATCATATGTTTCAGAGCAACCCTAGGCTATGCTGGCTGTATATGTCCAGTATAATTTAATGCTAGACTAGAGGGGCTTTTTGTATTTGAGATATAGAGTTTTAGTCAAATACCTTGTATTTTTCCTCCTACTAAGTATAACTTTTGTCAATTGGGTCCTTTGGTTTGTATAAGCCGAAAGTAAAAATCTTGTCATGTTAAGGAACTTCAATTACAGATTTCTCTGGGTCTGTCAGATAGTTCCCTATATTCTTGTTCATTTCACGAACAGATTTTCTGGTGGAGAGTGAAGTATATAGAAGGTAATTTCTAAAGATTTCTCATTGTAAATCATTTCTGAGGTGTAGGAATTAATTATAATTACTGTGAACATAAGCACTTACAAAGCCTATAGGAGAACATTAAAACTGTCAGAGAAGGAATGGAGTAAAGGAGAAATTTGAGTGGATTTATATATATAATACATGCACAAATAGACTACAATCAGACTAGTTTGTATATGTGCAAACTGCATTATCCAACGTTCAGACACTAAAAAGTATAACAATCCACCGAATTTCTCCACAGAACCTAGGGCTTCGAGGATGGCAGGCACGCAGGCCACCAGCTCAGTTACATCCACTGCACCAACTACTATTTTCTTGGAGACTTGAGTCTCAGAGAGTCCAAACTGTTCTTGAATTCCTGATCCTCCTGCTTCCGTATCATAAGCCCTGGCGTAAAAGACATTCACTGTCATTCCTAACTGAGCATATATTTAATGTTATAAATCCCATACGTAGAAGAAGGCTCAATTATGAGTGGCTTTGTGTGACAAAGGGAGCAGCTTTCTATTTCTTAGTAACTATATTTTCCTTTAGCATGTGGCACTTCTGTAATGTTAGTTTAGTTTATGTGTATGAACATTTGGTTTGCATGTATGTTCATATTCCACCTGCATGCCTGGTAACCACGGAGGCCAACAGAGAACTTCAGATACCCTGGAACTGCATTACACAGGTTTGTGAGCCACTATGTGGGTGCTGGGAACCAAACCTTGATCCTTGCTCCTTGCTCCTTGATCCTCGTTCCTCTGCAAGATGCTGAGAAGATGTGTCTCCAGCTCCAGTGTTTTGATATTTTATTGGCACCTTATCTTTTGCTAAATAGCCATTGCTCTTTTTGAAAAAAAGTATATTATTTAGGTATTAGCTAATCGTGTGCATTTTCCAAAGTTTTTATATCGTGCTTATATATTATAGAAAAATTACAATAGTTCCATTTTGATAAGTCTAAATGCTTCCAGGCCTTGAAACAAATCTTGATGAGTGTAAAGAAAACAGAAAGATGACCAAAGCAATCTCAGACATCAGTGAAGTAGCATGCCTACATAGACAGGCTGGATCTGAAAGCAAAGGTCACGGGCCTTTGGGATTTTGATTCAAGGCAATGAGGGAGAGAAGTGCTCTCCTTGTGATTTCAGACTTCATGACTCCCTATCCCAGCAACTTGTCAAGTACAACAAGCATAGGTAATAGTTCCACAGGAGGCACGAAGAATCCTTTACTGACCTCTTAAAGCTTGGGCAGAGCCCCAGATGGTACGAATCACCGCTTTAAAATCACAGCGGGTGGGCTACCTGGGTTCAGAAGCTTGGGTGTTCACATTAAGACTGTGTTTCTTCCTACACATACATGTATAAATGATAGCATGCATCTCTGCATCACCGACTGATCAGAGCCTAGTGGACCCTAAAGACATTTAATTTAGATGCTTCTTTCCAACACGGGCCCAGGATCAGTAGAATAGTGAAACTGAAGTCCGGATCCTTCTTACCTTAATATTACATGCCAGAGCTTTGCCATCATCTCCTTTAAGCATCAGCTTCATTCCTCGAAGGGATTCCATGGCTTTTATGAAGTCAGTTGACTCCTGGTATTGTATAAAGGCTTCAAATGTTTGCAAGCCAAAAGTTAAAAAACCCCAAAGCTCCCACCTGTCATCACTTCTCTGTAAGGGTCAAGCATGGGGATATCCACATTCTTGATCTTCCCAAAACTCTCAAAGACTACTCGAAGGATCTCTTCACAGGGCTTCTCTCCGCTGGAGCCTTTAGGTGCAAACCACTTACAGGGCAAGCCTTCAAAATAGATTGAATCAGGGCTCTTATCATGGTCTTGTTCTTCAGCTCCCTCAATCACTGAGGCCTCTTTCCCTTTTGGAAAGTGTTCCCACTCTCCCTGGGCATCTGTGGCTATGACTTTTAAGTCAGTTTTCAAGCCATTGAGCTTGATGATCTTCCCATGTAACTTCGCTTTCAGGATCTGAACCAAACTTCGTGTTTCTGCCTCACCCTCAAACCGGATGAAGTCTTTTGTACTCTTGGAGAGTCGCACTGTGGTGAACTGGTCAGGGCAAATCAGACTTTTCAGTTGGTCAAGAACTTCCCAGTTAGAGAAGGGCCTCACGGGTTCTATACATTCTGGGAGCAACACGTTGATCATTAATTTTGCTATAGGCTTGAGGTAGAGGTGCTGAGCAGCACAGAGCTCTGTTGCCTCAGAGTTATCATAAACCACTGTGACTGTCATGGTGTCCTCACACCACCTTAGAGGACAAAAGAGAAAAGTTTAATACAGATGGAGCAAAACACAGATTGGAACTGTGAAATGGTGTTACCATTGCTAGTCTTAGATCCAACTGATGGAGGGAAAATATACTAAGAGTAGAATTAACATAGTACCTTATAGCTCTTGAAACTAATAAACAATTATAGTAGGGTTATAGGATACAAGGTTAAACAAAACAGCCAAGGGAGAGCCTATATGCCAACAACGCAGTTGAATTCGGTACTTGAAGCATAATGCCAATCCAAGTATGGTGGCTCCTGCCTGCAATCCCAGCACTCAAGAAACAGAGGCACCTGGATTGTTCTGACTTTGACTTCATCTTGACCTAAATAGTTCCAGATTATCCTGAACTACAAAATGGGACCCTATCTAAACTTCCCCTTTCCTCCAACAACAAAACCCAGAATGCATTTACATTAGCACCAAATCCATGAAATGATTAAGCAGAAATCTAACAAAAATATGCATAAGATCTATACAAAAGAAACTATAAAACTGTGATGAAGGGTTGGAGATTTGGCTCAGTGGTAGAGCGCTTGCCTAGCAAGCGCAAGGCCTGGGTTCAGCCCCCAACTCTGAAAAAAAAGAAAAGAAAAAAAAACTGTGATGAAAAATATCAAAGAACTAAGCATGTGCAGTAAGTCAATTCTTCCTAACTAGATCTGTATGTTAAACAGAATCCCAATAGAATTCTTGACAAGTTATTTTCTGGATGAAATATAAATTCTAAGGCCAGTACATGGTGGTCCACACCTTTAATCCAAGCTTTCTGGAGGCAAAAGCAGGCAGAACTCTATGAGTTCAAGGCAGCCTAGTTTACACAGAGAGTTCTAGGCTAGCTAGGACTATATGAGACCCTGCCTCAAAAGAGAGAGAGAGAGAGAGAGAGAGAGAGAGAGAGAGAGAGAGAGAGAGAGAGAGTGAGTCTGTCTAAAGTTTAGGCAAAAACAAATACCTAAAATAATCAACTTAGTATTGGGTGGAAATGTTAGACTTCAAAAGCAATATAACACCATAGTTGTTAAGATGGTACAAATCAAAGAAAAGACAAGTAGATTTATGGAACAGGATAGAAAACTCAAATAGATTCACATAAACTATGAAGAAGTTAGCCAAGGTAATCTTTTCAATGACTAATGCTGGAACAATAGATATCTAATCTAAATATGGGCCAAAATGGGCTGGAGAGATGGTTCAGCTATTAAGGACATGTACTGCTCTTGCAGAGGACCAAAGTTCAGTTGACTCAAAATGGCCTGTAACTCCACCTCCTGGTGATATTACACCCTCCTCTGGCCTACACAAGCAACTAGACCCCTTCATACATATCACCACACGTGCCCGCACATAACTAGTAACAATTTTTAAATGAGCCTGTTGCAGGATATTTGATCACTTTGTGACCCCCGAGATTGTATTATTTATTGGATAAAACCTGTTTCTAATGTGGTGCATCTTAGCCATTAGCACACATTTAATCCTTCTGGCTGGAATACAGATATGCCCTTAGTACACAACGTTAATCCCAAACAGTAAAGGTAAAGTTTATAGAAGGAAGCATCCATGTTTGAAAGTGATGTCTAATTGAGCATCAAAGTGACGAAATCAGAAAAATTTGACGGAATAGGTTATGCCCAACTCTCACAAGAAGAGAAAGGAAAGAGAAGCTACTTCAGAGGCAATGCAGAGAGACGGAGAGCAAGCGGTTTTCCTGGGATAGTTTTACAGAGACCGGGTGAAGAGAAATCAAACTAGACACAGGTGACGACAGAAGGAGCCAGAGAACGGGAAGGAGACAGAAGATTAGAACACATTGCCAAAAAATGAGTGTGAGGCCAAGCAGAGCAACTCAGGAAAAGCCAAGAGAAGCAAGTTTGAATCCGTTTGGAGAGCAGTTTGGAGCCAGCCACCCAGAGCTCAGAAAGCTAAGTAAGAGCTTATTTAACAGTACGTCACAGAGGCTGAAAACATTGTAGGCCTAGATTAGATTGGATGAAGGCTAGAAGCTTTCCAGGACTAGGCCTAGGTTAGCAGACAGAGGCAGTAAGCCTCTGAGATAACAATTATCACAGGTCAATAATAATTACTTTTACATGAGGCAGCCGAACAGGTTTGGGAATATAGCTAAGTGATAGAACATTTTCCTATCATGTGCATGGCCCTAAATTTGATTCCAACAACGACAGAAAAAAGGACAAAAGATCTTAACAGATATCTCCCCCAAATTATACTGATGGAAAAATAATCTTAAATAGTGCCTCCCCAAGATTAATTTAAAAGTCTAGGCTACATTCTTTTAAATAGGTTAATGGAAATTAATTTCTAAATTCTTTTAGTACAATTTTTTTTTGTGATGTCAGGAAATAAACCAAAGCCTTTGCACATGTAAGACTAGTACTTTACCTCTGAACTACACCCTAGCGCTTAGCTTTGATATTCAGAAATCATCAAAATGATCTCGAATCAAGAATGCTTTGGAGGAAAAAAATGAATTACTATAAAAGATAACCGATTTTCCTAAGACCTGATTGTCAATATTACAAATTTTTATTTTATTGATTTATGTGTATGGGTATTTTGCCCACATGTATATGTGTTGCACCGTGTGTGGGCAGTACCCATGAATCCCAGAAGATAGAGTGAGATCCCCTGCAACCAGAGTTACACACAGTTGTGAGCCATCATGTGGTCCTGAGAATCAAACGTGGGTATTCTGGAAGAGCAGGCAGTCCTTTTAATTGGAGCCATTTCTCCAGCACTGTCAGTCATTTTTTTTAATGACCTCTGAAAATCTCAGCTAAGGCAATTAAGAAAGAGAAAGGAGATAAAAATCCAGTGGGAAGGGAGGAAGTCAAATCACCCTATTGCACATAACATTATCTGATCTACAGAGAAGCCTAAAGACTGTACCAAAATATGTTAGAACTGATAGACAAGTTACAGAATACAAAATCAATATATAAAAGTTAGTACTGAGGGCTAAAGAGATGGCTCAGGAACTCAGAACACTTGCTGCTCTTTTAGAGGCCCAGGGGGGTTGGTTCTCAGTAGCCACATAGCAGCTCACAACCATCTGCAACTCCAGTAACAGGAGATCTCATGCCATTTCTGGTCTCCACTAACACTGGGCATGCATGTGGTGCACAGACATACATATATGCAAAACACTCATACACACGAAATTAAAAATATTGATCTTCTTTATTCTTGAGAGAGGGGCTCACTGTACCCACCAGGCTGGCCTGGAATTCATTATGTAGACCATACTGGCCTTGAACTACTTGAACTCACAGAGAGTCACCTGTCCCTGCCTCCTGAGTGCTGGGATTAAAGGGATATACTAACACATCTGACTTATATTCCTATACAACAATGAACAAATGGAAAAAGAAACCAAGATCATTTGCAACACCTATAAAGACACCTAGACATTAATTTAACCATAAAGGTTAAAGAACTCTACAATCAAATCTATAAAAGACTGGTGAAAGAAATTGAAACATACATAAGTACACACAGAGGGGGGAGGGGAACGACAGCCCGGAATGCTCCTGGACTGGAAGAATTCATATTCTTGACATAGCTATACTGTCCAACATCATCTATAGATTTAATGCAGCATCCATCAAAATAGCAACAACATTCTTCGCAGAAACAAGAGGGAACACTCTTAACACTTGTATGGAAGAACTGCAAAGATCCTGCCAAAGTAACGAGCAAAATCCAATATAACAAAGCTGGAGACATAATAATACCTGATTTCAAAACATGTTGTATAAAACTACTGTAGCCAAAACAGCATGTTACTAGCATAAAGACAGACACATTGACCAATACAACAGAATGAAGAACCCAGAAATAACTGATTTTTTTAAAAAGGCACCAAAAATACATTGGGGAAAATCTCTTCAATAAACGGTGCTTGGATATTACTGTATATATAGTAGAATATATATATTCTGACTCCTCAAAACACTCAAAATAGAACGAGAGGAAGAATGTGGCGCAGATGTCTCCTAACTAGTTGGGCATATGTCCAAAGAAATGAAGTCAGTATGTCAAGAAGACGTCAGCACTCTCATGCTTACTGCAGCATTATTCACAACGGTCAAGGTATGGAATTAACTTGGGTGCTCATAGAATAGAGGATGGATACAGAATATTCAGTATATAAGCACGATGGAATATTATCACGCTCTAAAAAGAATGAAGTCCTGTCATTTCCACAACTAGGATGAGCTAGGGAATATTATGTTAACTGAAATAAGCCAGGAATACAAGGAAGCTAAAATACTCGCTTTCATAGAAACAGAGAGAGGCCTGGTAGTACCACAGGCTGAGAAGAATAGAGGATGAGAGGCTGAAGAGAAGATGGTTAGTGTACATACAGTACAGCTGACTAGTGTGCATACAGAACAGCAGGGCAACTAGAGAGAAGAAAAATTAATTGTATATTTCAAACTACCCAGTAGGCCAGGTTTTAAATATTCTCCACCTCAGAAATGATGCATGTCTGAGGAGACAGACATATCATACTCTAATTTGAGCATTACACATTGCATACATCTGTTGTCAAATTATGTCCCTTGAATACATATAATTGTACGTTTAGCTTTAAAATTATGTGCCAATTAAAATTTTTAACTTTTTAAATGCTCCCTTTCAAAGCATCACGACTCAGATTCTCAAATTCCAATTTCCCTAAGACAGCAATAACAAAACCAGTTGTTCTTACCCCTTAGCTAGTCATAGACTTTAGATCCTAAAATTAAATGCACATGGATTTTCAATTACTTTCCGGGAATAGAAAGCTAATTTTCAATTCTTATTTAAAAATCTGTCAAGGGCCTAGTGCATATCAAGTAATTGGATTTTTGCATCTATCAGAGTTTCAGTGCTACAGCAATGCCATGGGAAATTAGTGTAACACCTGGCGCGGAGTTACAGACAATCAATTCCACTGTGGCACCTGTTGTTGAAGGGCGCCTCAGACATGACTGGGGGGAGCAGAGAAAGAGACAGACACACGCAAAGAGAAACAGGGGGGCAGAGAAACAAACACACGTAGAGACAGACAGAGACAGAGAGACTGAACGAGACAGAGAGATGGAGAGGAGGAGGGAGAAAGAGATCATAAAGTTGAGTGGTTAGGGACAAGGGGAGGATCTCTGGAAGGAGTAGGGGTAGGGAAATATAATCAAAATGTATTGCGTGAAAGGATTTTTAAATAAAAACTAAAGAAAAATAACAAGGGGGGGAGAGAAAGAGAACAGAGGAAGACGGAATAAGAAAAGGAGGAAAGAAGGAGGAAGGGAAGAGAGGGAGGTGTATTTGCTGATAAGATGGAGTACCCATGATAGTTTCAGAAAAATGTTGCAGAATAATTAATATTTTCAAAAATGAAATATAATAAACTCATAGAATAATGTAAACATGTATGTATGCCTACAAACACACATACATAAAATTTAAAGTTACATACATCAAATTGTTAGCAATATTTTCTCTAGAAAGTAGGTTAGAAGTAGACGAGAATCACTTCCCCCTTTTGCCTTGCATACTATTTACTATTTGTTTTTTCATTCAGTTGTGCTAGAAATGGAACCCAGAACCTCATACATGTTAGACAAGCAACCTCTCATAGAACGGTTACCAAGAAGCAATTGACAACTGCAGACATACACGTGCCTAGGACAGGGTCACGACAAACTAATACAACAGTCCCCTTTCCACCTCCAATGAAGCACCCTATGTGTCCTCACTAGCATCTAATGCCAGAATTGAAGGTTGTATGAGTCATGACGGAAGCCTGGGAGACTGCAGTACAATTCTTAGAAACAAAGGGTCACATAGCAACTGTGCTACTGGCCATATCACAGGTTGTGCAGGTGATTTTTAGAAAACGGCTTGATTGATTTGGGTTGGGAATGAGGCACAGTGGTAGAAAGAAAGCTTGTCTAGCATGCAGGCGGCCCTGGGTTCCATCCCCAGGACCACAAAAATGTAAAGACTGTTTGATAGAGACATGGTTGATGTATAATATCCATTTTATAACATAAAGTGAACAAATGTTGTCAGTGTACATTTTAGTAAGTCTTGACACATGTATACACACCATGATCACCATAGTGGAAATAACCATTATTTTCACAAATTTTCTTGCCTTTTGGAATCCTCCTGCCATTGGCAATCACTCAACTATCTGCAAAGTGTTTAATTCACAACCTGGTTAAGAATAGGCATGTCTTAAAAA
Organism: Rattus rattus; assembly: GCF_011064425.1. Classification (NCBI taxonomy): domain Eukaryota; kingdom Metazoa; phylum Chordata; class Mammalia; order Rodentia; family Muridae; genus Rattus; species Rattus rattus. The sequence goes on from NC_046172.1 coordinate 102,788,680, forward strand.
TATTTACATATTAATACACTAGCGAGTACTTTCTTCTAAACCAGAATACTTTCCCAGCTCCAAAAGGTCAATGTGCCAATCCTTATTTAATTAAATCTGTTAAGGAACCCTATAACATTCTTAAAAATAGGTCTATAAACGTCTTTAGTTTTCTCTTCACATGGTCTCTGCATTTTTAAAAAAGTAATCTCTATTTTATGTGAGCTTTTAAAAAAGATTTATTTATTTACTATGTATACAGCATTCTGCCTACATTTATACCTGCATGCCAGAAGAGGGCATCAGATCTCATTTACAGATGGTTGTGAGCCACCATGTGTTTGCCAGAATTTGAACTCAGGACCTCTGGAAGAGCAGCCAGTGCTCTTAACCTCTGAGCCATCTCTCTAGTCCCTGCCTCCTTTTTTTGAGATAAGGTTTTTCTGTGTAGTCCTGGCTGTCCTGGAACTCAAGGGATCTGCCTGTCTCTACCTCCACAGTGTGTTGAGATCAAAGCTGCCACCATCTGATCTGAATCATGAGATCTGATGCCCCTTCTTGGCATGCAGTATAAATGTAGGCAGAATATTGTAATACATAGTAAATAAATCTTTTTTAAAAACCTCACATAAAATAGAGATTACTTTCTATTATATATATGTTGCATATGTGAGATATATACAGATATAGATATAGATATATTAGGATTTGTTATATATTAGCCAAAATATAGATACAACTGGAATTTCTAAGATCAGGTTATTAGGCTATGACATAAAATTGACTCTGAAAGCCAAATTGCCTTCCAATTTTGTGTTTAAGAAGGTCATGCTTTTGTATATTCTAGGATTAACTGACCACTTGCCAATTGCATTGAAGGTTGGCTCAGTAAGCCGAAATCCATGCTTGGTACTATTAACTGAGCCAAAAAACTGTAGCTGGGTAGACCATAGTACTTGGGAGAACTTACTAATGTTTGCTAAATCAACATGGTAATAAACTGCCTCCTATGTTCTTATCTTTATATCCATAGATTAGTGCATCTCTCGACCCTCATCAAAGAAACTCCTTTTTTTGCAATAGATGGTGATTAATGAAGAGATCTACAAGAAGTCAACATGCAAGGAAGAGACTGGTGTGTTCTGCTCTAAATGGTACCTCTATATCACACGCCCTCCTCTCAAAGCTCAGAAATCGCCGTGGAAGACGACTAGAAAGATTTTAAGAGCTAGCTACAATAGAGTTCTGCAATGAGACCATATTTTCTGTACAGGACAGCTTTATTGCACACATGAATTCACAGCCGTTGCAATAACACACATAAAACCCGCATAAGCCAGACAAACTCCCAGCGTGGAATGGGAAGGTGGTCGGTAAGCCATCATTATCTCCCTTAGCCGAGGAGCTAATAGCAATTGCTAGTTTCTAGGAAATGCTGAGTCAGTTTCCTTAAGAGATGTGGCCCCAGAGAGGCTATTCAAAATGGTCCTATACCCATGCACATACTGGCAGCACTGAGGACACTCAGTTTATAAGAACCACATGAAGTTGGAAGGGAATATTGGTGGGATAACTCAGAGGGGAAATGCATGGAGGATGGGAGTAGATCTGATGATTTACCTTTTAAAACACACACATTAAATTTAAAAATAAATCATGCATTGAACAAACACAAGAAGCCTTCTTCATTTGGCAGTAGCAGTAGAATGAATTACCACTAGTCTCATCCTTTTCATCAATCACTGTCAAGCTCATAGACCAGTTTACTCAAAAAGGTTTAAGAGTCTAGTAGAAACCACATCCTCGTATTTGTCTCCAAGATCTCACGTTAATAGCCTAAGATAAAATACAGTACAACTTTAAAAGTCCTCTAGTGCTTAAAATAAATGCTAAATGCTTTAAAAGTTCAAGGTCTCTTTTCTGTGGGCTCTCATAAAATTAAAGACAATTTAAGAACTTACTCCAAAAAGGAAGAACAGTGCACAAGGGCAATCACACGTAAGCAAGACTAAGGGCCCCAGTGTAGCTCAATGGCTGACATCGGAGACTCCATCTTCTGGGCTTCAAAGGGCTTGGAAAACCAAGCTCAGTTCAGGCCTGTTATCTGCAAAGCACACGCCTCGACTTAGACAGGCTCCACTTCACACCTCTGAGGCTTCACCAATGGCCTCTCAGAACTTTTCTGGGGTAACTCCAAACCTGCCACAAGGCACCAAGCCTCCACTGCTCGCCAGGGCCCATTCATGCCTTCACACTGGAACCACATCAGTGCCAGTTACACACTGACAAGTTCAACTGCCGGCTTGGGATGCTAACATGGCTCCTCTGATTCGTAGCTTTTGTGTTCTGACTGTGAGAAAATACTTCCCCGAAGATTTTACCCTGAATGTGCTCGTCTCTTACTACCCACAACTGATTCTTTAGCCCCAGCTGATTCACACCCACTGTCTTAGTTGAAACCCAGTTTCACCTTAGTGATGCTGTTCGCTTGTTAATCATGGCTGACTCTTCAGCCTCAGCTGACCAACAATCACAGGTTCTTAATCCCAAATATAACACAAATGGCCTCAACAGTCTTTGCTTCCTTCTCAAACTTCACCACTGAAACGTCTACTGTCCGCATGTCTCTATCTTCTAAGCTCCCAGTAAAACAGCCCATTAAGCTCTGAGTACACAATGTTTTGGGGGTTTTTTTTTTTGTTTTTTTGTATTTGTTTTTTTTTTTGGTTTAAAGTGCCCAAACCCCTTCAATCCTCTAACAAAAATAGTCCAAAAGCATAAAAAAACATCTGGTAAGTTTCATAATGAAACCAACACCACTCCTAGTACAAGTTTGTATTCCTGCTGCTCTGATAAACCACCATAAACAACTTGGGAGGGAAATGGTGTATTTGGTTGACATTTCCAGGCCACAGGGAACAAAGTCAGGACAGGAACTTAAATCAGTTGTGCAATGTCTTTATTTGTGAGCTAATTAGAATTAAATTATTTTATTTATGGCCCATTTATAAAAAAAAGCATAATTGCTCCACAGTGCTTACACAGCATGCACTCTACCAGTATTCTTTTTTTGTTGTTGTTGTTTTGTTCTGAAACAGGGTTTTTCCATACAGCCCTGGTTGTCCTAGAATTTGCCATTATAGATGAGGCTGGTCTCAAACACACGGCCATCTGCCTGCCTCTGCCTCCCAAGTGCTGGGATTAAAGGTGTGCATCACCACAGCTGGCTTCACCAGTATCTTGTGTCTAGCGCTTTATTGGAATATTGCACACAACATGCTTCAACGTCAGAAAGTTGCTGGGAGATTCCCAGGAAACATGGCTGCTTCCACTACTTATCAAGTCATCGGCCTTCCACCACCTGCTCTTGCCTGCTGATCTACCTGGTAGCAAAGCTGCCTAGACAACAGCAGAATAAGAACTTAGAGACAGGGCTGGAGAGATGGCTCAGCGGTTAAGAGCACTGACTACTTTTCCAGAGGTCATGAGTGCAATTCCCAGCAACCACATGGTGGCTTATGACCATCTGTAATGGACTAAAAAAAAAAAAGAACTTAGAGATAAGGAAACAGACTGGAGATGTTCACAACCCGAAACAGTTTTTTTTTTTTTTAATTGCAAGGCCAACTTAACAAATCCTACAGAGTTGACATCCAAAGTCACTCCAATGCTTTCTGTCATTTCAGGACAGAGTAGAGAAATTCATCAGCTACTTCATGGATTTATGTATTTATGTATTTATGTATTTATGTATTTATGTATTTATTTATTTATTTATTTATTTATTTATTTATTTATTGAAATTGGCCTTGAAAGATTAAAAGCAATTCTGTCATAGGAAAAGTACCCATCAACGACCACCTGTTGTTTTTCTCACTCTCTGGCATCTGCAGTCAGTATATCAGCAAGGACATTTGCATGAAGGACACACAAACAGTAACAACCGGAAAAAAATGGGGCAGTCAATGCAATCAGCTCCTGTCTGAAAGCAGCCCTTGTTGCCTTTCTTTTCTTCTCCAGGCCCAGAACCTTAAGGTTGTCATTTTGAAAGCATCTAAGACATACCAAATTCTACCAACACATTATGGAAGTCACAAGGCAGCTAACGTTTATTTGGGTCAAATTGACCTAGCCAATGGCCAATCTTCCGGCAAACACAGACTCTTCGGTAAGTCTTGCTCAAATACAAGTATTCCAGACCTCTTCAGTGAAGATGCTCTCATTATCTGGGCACATCATTAACCTAAACATCATTTCAAAAACCAACACTGACCATGTGCTCAGATCTTTGAATAACATCAAAATCACATCATTAACTTAAGCAGCAGTCAGCTCTGCAATAATAGCCAATTTATGACTTTTTGTGAAATCCCCAGATTCTGATGGTCTGAAAGAACTCAAATAAGACACTGAGACTTTCTGGACAGAAAAGAGGGGGATTTTAAAGATCCCATAGCCACTCAGGCACAACAGATTGGCAGCAATGAAATACTAAGAGAAGACCTCTTCTACCACTCACCACTCAGATGCAGCTGTAAGGTAGAGTTCAGTGTGGGGAATTTTAATTGTAAAACTAAGACAACTGACCAGGCCTGGTGGCACATGGCTTGTTATCCCAGCGATCAGGAGGTGGACACGGAAGGATCACTAGATCAAGGCCAGCATAGGATATATAAGATTCTGTCTCAAAACCAGAACCCAAACAAAAAGAAGGGAACCCAGGAAAGGAGAAAAACAGAGTCATTAATTTATCTCAGTACAAATTAATTTCCTGTTTTCCTTATGCACAAAACCCTGGGTCCCATCCCAAACACTACATAAACCAGGCAAGGTGGGCATGGTCCTGGAATCCCAGCACTCAGGAGATAGAGTCAGGAGGGCCAGAAGTTCAAGGCCATACTTGAATACATAGGGAATCTAAGGCTATTTGAGGCCAGCTTGGGAAACATGATAATATGTCTCAAAAAACAACCAATAAACAAATAAAAAAGCAAACAAGATAAATAATGTGTTTATATAACTCTGCATGCTATGGTGAATCCATGATAGCAAGGAAGGCAGCTAGTTAAAAACTATACGCACAAAGCAGCTGGCAGACCTGTCCGACAAGTCCTTTAGTCGTTTTCTTCTCTTCTTTAGCACTTTATTGGGAAACACCTTTTCTCAACACCTCCAGACAAGAAAGCTGCTGTCTATCTTGGATTAATTTCCCATGATGCTGCAGACGTACTACTTTCTCTTATTCACAGGGAAAAAAAAGGTCATCGGGGATTTAAAGGAATGTGTCTGACTATCTGCCAGGCTCTTGCTTCACTCCTTGAATAATCTGAGTATTATTCGTGGGAAATGCTTATCACAACATCGCCAGTGTTTTGCAGCTTGTAGTTTTGGTCTGAAAATTACCAGCAAAATTCCTGTCTACCAGTCGCCACCTACAGGGGAAATGCTATCTTTACACCAGAGTGTACTCACTGGGTTTCTGAGAGCTTGTCTCCCAACCTTTCTAAAACCCCAAGGTGAACTTATTCAAATCCAAGTCTCAGGGAATAGGATATATTACCCAATACCTTATGCCGAAAAAATGTGTCAAAAAAAAAATATCAATAAAAGGCATGATTCATGGGAACTCTTCATGAAAGCACTGTACTGTGGCATCTAAGCAAGGGACACTGTCCAGAAAGAAACAGGGACAAAGTCAAAAAGTGAAAAAGTGATTTACAAATAAATAAATAAACAAAGGTTTATCATTTTTACCATATGAATGGATTGTAAAGGTTTACACACTTGACACTACACCGACACTCTCCAAGATTTGCCCTGCTTTATTAACAGTTCCAATATGGATGTATGAAAATTATATATAGGGAGATTCTATATGGGGGTTACTATAACTTTGGTTAGTATCTTAATTATCTTTGACTGTCAACTTGCTATATAACCTAGAGTCATTTAAGAGGAAAACCTTAATCGAGGAACTGCCTAGATTATACTCATGTAGGGGTTTGCCTTGATTACTAATTGATGCAGGAGGGCCCAGCCCACTGCAGGCAGCACCGTCCCTAGGAAATAGGACTTGGGTTATGTGAGAAAGCATGAGCTTGTGAGTGAGTTAGCAAGCAGTATCCATTTATGGTTTCTGTTTCACATTCCTGCCTTGGGATCTGGCCTTAAGTTCTCTCAATAACAGATTTCAACCTGGTATAAGCCCAATAACCCTCTCTCCTCCTGGTTGCTTTTCTGTCATAGTGTTTCATCTAGCAACAGAATGAAACCAGAATAGTTTCTTCCTTCTCTTTCAAGGATTTGTGTGTATTTTCTCCCCCCCCCCTCCCAAGAAAGAGTCTCCCTACATAGCCCTGGTTAGTCTGGAATTCACTAGGGAACCCAGCTGGCTTCAAGCTCACCATCCTCCTGCCTCACCCTCGTAAACTATTGGAATTGCAGACCAGAGCCATCATGCCTGGCTCTGTTTCTTTTCCTAAAAGGATGCACTACCCCTTTTAAAAGAGCCTTACTCTAGACTATTATTATAAGAATGGACACTCAGCATAAAAAGCTCTGTATAAAGCTTTTAAAGATTGTTTCTTCAAAATACACTATGTCAAAGGTTAGGAATAATTGTCTCCAGCTCATTACCTATTGTCAATTTGGTCTCCTGGAGCATTAAGGCAAAGAATCAGGCCATCAGCAGTGTCCCCATGCCTGATTTCTTTGCAGCCCTGATCACACTGGATCATTATCATTTTAAGTGTGATGTCTATGCTAGTATATTTTGACACCCCAGAGCACCTTTAATTTGCATTTAATTTTATGTGGGCTCAAGCTCTGCCAACCTGAGATTCATATTCAACTGCCTATTCATTGTCTCCAGTGGAATTTCTCCTCGGCATCTCAGCAAGCAAAGAGCACCTTAATTCCCATCTCCCAATCCTGCCCTCCACTTCACACCAGCTACTTCCAACCCAATAATTTTCATTTCCCTAAGTATAGGCACCTCCACCCAGGGCATCAGCCTGAAAACCTAGGAGTTAGCTAGCCCTCCCTCCTCAGTTTCAGTCCCTTCACCTTGAACCCATTTCCCATTTGTTGCTACCTCCTAGGCCCAATCTTCCACCACCCTAACCTGAATCATTCTGGAAGTTTCCTAAGTAGCCTTTCTGCTTCTATCCTTACCCTAGATAAGTGCCAACATGATTTAAAACAAAAATTTTCACATATTTTTGAGGCAGGCAGACACATCATAGCCCAGGCCAGTCCAAAATTCAGAATGTAACTCAGGCTAGCCTCAAATTCACAGCAATCCTCCTGCTCACAGTAATGCCTCTTGAGTGCTGGGATGAATGAACACCGAGTAATTCCAGTGTACCTACCAATCACCTACTCCGTTAGACACATTGGGAGCTGTAGTAGTGTGTTATAATGAGATCATCCTTGAAGAATTGAGTCAAAAAGAGACAGAAACCAGGACAAGTAACTAGAACCTGATGTGTGTGCCACCATGCCTGACTTAAAATACCCTAAACCAAATCGTGTCAGATACCTGCTCAAAACCCTCAGAAGCCATGAGTCTGATCTTACCTTCAAATGTGGCTTCTGCCTTCTGCCTGTTTGTAAGCTCACCTCGTCTCTCCATCCTTCATCTGCCTCTTTACTGGACACAAGACATTCCATAAGACCTTGTGCCTCTTCTTTTTCAGGGAATGTCTGTCTCCTGCTCGGATGCTATCCTAGACAGTTAAAAGGGCAAGAACTAGTGTTTGTAACCCTTTCCTTCATCCTTCATCCTGTAAGTTCCAAGAACAGTTGGATATATGTCTGCAGACAAAGAAACCTACCCAGAGCCAAGGACAGCTGGGAGGCAAGAAACTCAATAGGGACAAAGCTAAGTTAAACAGCGACTTTGCCTGACAACTCCTTTCCAAAGGTGTTACTTCTGTATTTAGAATCCCATACCAGCATCTCAAGGCCAATTGTGCAATGGTAATGCAAGGCTAGCATGCTTTTTTAGACTAGAGCTATTAGCACTAATGAATACTGAGAGTAATCCGGGTGTACCTACCAATCACCTACTCCATTAGACATTGGGGGAGCTGTAGTAATTGTGCTATAATGAGCTCACCAAAAAAAAAAATTGATCAAAAAAGAGACAGAAATTAGGACGAGTAGCTGGAATCTGATGCAGAAAATGCCATCCATAAGAGGACCAGAACACTTTGCACCACACATTAGCAATAACACCATTAACATTTCTCCACATGAAATGTTAGATTTCTTGAGGATGTGCTTGTAGGTGTTAAATGTGCCACTATTATTCCCCTCAAGAGCAATGGAATGTGTAGCAGAACAATTTTAGTTGTCAGAACAATTGTGCTAGGAGGGCACCTCATCACTATTTGGTAAGCAGGGGTCACTAATGCTAAATGCCCTGCAATTCCTGGACAGACTTGTATAATGTTGTCCAGTCCTAACACAGCAGGGACTTATATCTAGCTAGAACACAGAATGCTTATGGGGCTAGGGAAGACGGTTTCATGGGTAAAGGCACACAAGTGGCAACCACACTAGTGGAAGGATGTGAATTCAGATCCCCATAACCCATTTATACCTGGACACAGTACGGCGTGTCTATAACCCCAATATTCCTATGACGAGATGGGAGATATAGGCAAGAGATTCTTCAAAAGCTCAAGGACCAGGGGTTGGGGATTAGCTCAGCGGCAGAGCACTTGCCCTGGCAGCGCAAGGGGTGGGTTGGTCCCCCAGCGCCTGGGGGAAAAAAAAAAAAAAAAAAAAAAAAAGCTCAAGGACCAGTCAGTGTGACAAATGCAATATTCAATAGCCTGAGACTCTGTCTTAAAACAAAGGTAAAGCTTCAAGGACTGATACCGGAGGCTATCACTGACTGCCACATGTGTGATGTGGCATGCATGTACTCACCTCTCACACACATGACCATATATACATACACACAAAAAAGATTTAAATGTTTTGCAGAATTTCTAAGTTAATAATTTTAGCCTGCTCTTTAAAATATTTTTTGAGGGAATAATACAATTATATCATTTCCCCTTCTTTTCCCCATTCTAAGCTAGTATGATATTTTTAATTGTTTTCCTTCTGTTTTTTTTTAGCCCTGAACTATTTTTTAGCATTTTGACCCAGATCCTATATTCATTCAGTATGTAGCAGCAAGAAAACTGGTGTCTAAGAAAAGAATACAGATCCAACAGAATGTGTCAGAAAATAACAGGCTTTCGGTCCCAGAAGCTGCCTAGGGACGCTGCTCAGTCCCTGGCAGGCAGCTCTCCCTTCCATGGTGATATCTGCAGCGTGCCAGCATGCCAGGATTATGTTCATTTCACGCAGACAGTGCTATGGGAAGTTGGCTGACAATTTCCTGATTGTGTGATAAGGCAAGAAGGGAATCTGGGATTGGAATCTTCTAGGTGGGGCCTGGTCCCCAGGTCCAGTGTCCAGAGACTCAAGGCCATGAGAAAAGGAGGTGGAGAGATGAAAAAAGAAGCAATGCTCAAGCTGCCCTAGCTAAAGGAGTTCATTCTGTGAAGCTCAGTCTTGTGTGTGTAAACTCACCCAGACCTTGTAGACTTTCAAGATAAGCTAAAGGTCTTGGTTTGTAATGAAATCTTCTGTGTTTTCAATGCTGACCTTTCCCCAATTCAATTGCTTTTTTTAAGTAGTAACAGGCTACTAAGGCATGGTGCTCACACCATTAATCCTAACACTGAAAGTCAGAACAGATGGATCTCTGTGAATTCCTGTCTCAAAATAATACAGACCAGAATCAAATCAGAGATAGGCTAAGCCTACTCATTAGGGGGGCTGGCTTTCACACAAGGCTCCTAGCTTCCTTTTCCATATAGTGACCAAGAATCCCTCGGTTGCATGTGTTTTCTTGGGGTTTAGAGATATCAAAACAATAATTGCTATACTCACACCTGAACAAGAGCCTCCAAAAAAAAAAAAAAAAAAAAGAAAAAAGACATAGGCCCAGAGACCCCAGGAAGTCACCAGCCTTTACTTTTGTCATACGTTTTTTGCTCAAAGATTTTGAACATGCCAGACTTCATAATATGGCTCAGTGGAGGATAAAACATTTGGCATGCAAGTGAGGCTCTGAGTTCGATCTCCAGAACCTACATGAAGCTGGTGCAGCACACCGTCTGCACCCAGTGGACCTGCAGTGAGATGGGTCTCAGTGGCAGGCGCTCGGCCTAGCTAGCCTGACATACCCAGGATGGAACAACAAACAGAACCCAGCTCAAACAAGGTGAGGTGAGGCAGGTAACTGAGGTTGCCGTCCTCTGGGCGCCCACACACTTATACATGCGCACATATACACACTCAAGGTAAATAATTTCTCAGCAGCCTCGGGGTATTACTGCATCAAATCCCAAATTCCCCTTAAGGCACTACAAACAAGACCGTTCCCACCTCAGCATCCCTAATATATATCATATTTCTATGTTCATGTCCCCATGCTAGTTGAGCCAGTCTTCCTTGAGGTCTTCCAAAGGCAAAGATTCCCCTAGCCAAATATCCCCTTTCATATAAACCTTACCCACCATTCAAAGTCTTCTTCATGGAACCTTTACAGTGGCAGAAAAATAAAATCAACAACCAAAATCGATCAAGCTCAAGTAGTCCTGGTTTTAAATGCCAGCCAGACAGCTAGGGATTTTCTTGGGTCTGTTTACCTGTTTGAATCTGTAGGCCATCCTTATCCAGAAGGGTTTGAGATGGGTAACTGTCTATATAAGGAGATAGTTTGAGGGTGAAACTGAGTTACAAACACAGAGCTCATTCATGTTTCACTTTCGCATGTTTTATGCATAGCCTCAAGGTAATCCCGAATACAATATTTTTTAATGCAGCTTCTATCACAGGAGGGCATATGTGAGCTTTTCCACTTGTGGCATCAGGACAGGCTCCAGATTCTAGAGTGTTTTAGATTTCAGATTTTTGTATCTCAGATACTCAACTCCAAATAGTCACCAGTACCTACCTTAGAGTTACCTCTTTCTTATCATTGCTGTATACTTAAGACAGAGTTTTCCACAGCTCTGCTAGACTCCAATGTAGCCAGGAAGGACCTTAATCCTTCTGTCTCTACTTGAGTGCTGGAGTAACAGGCCTAAGTCACCATGCCCAGTCTTAATCCTTCTGTCTCTACCTGAGTGCTGGAATAACAGGCATAAGTCACCATGCCCAGTCTTTTGTGTGTGTGTGTGTGTGTGTGTGTGTGTGTGTGTGTGTGTGAGAGAGAGAGAGAGAGAGAGAGAGAGAGAGAGAGAGAGAGGGAGAGAGAGAGGAAAGGGGAGAGAGAGAAAGAGATTTGAAGAATCGCATGAAATGAGCAAATACTTAGCTCCAAGTAAGCATAATTAATATAAGCCATTATTATTATTACTCCATTTTCACTGGACCTCCTTATGTTCCAATCCTACTGTCTCTTCTGGAGAAATATCCCCTATATGCCATGCAGTCTGTTTTCTTCTAACTGTGACCTACCTCCACTAGCAACTGAGCTTTTAAGCTTCTTAAAAAAGCCAGGAATAGGGGTTAGGGATTTGGCTCAGCAGAGCGCTGCCTAAGGCATAAGGCCCTGTTCGTCCCCAGTCCGAAAAAAAGAACAAAAAAAAAAAAAAAAACCAAAAAAAAAAAAAAAAAAAAAAAAAAAGGGGGAAAAATAAAAGAACTGGGGATTTTTTTAAAAAAAAAACACAAAAAAAAAAAAAAAAAAAAAAAAAAAAAAAAAAAAGACAAAAAAAAAAAAAAAAAAACAAAAAAACAAAAACCTCTGTAGACCTGAATGGAGATTGAATCTGAATTCTTAAACTACTACCACCATTCTCTCAACTACTAATAGCTAATGGCTTCTGAGGGAGGAAGAGTTGGCTTTTGTTAAAGGTCCAGCCTGCTGCAGTGGATGGGTCCCCAACCCCACGAATATATAGGCAGCAAATTGGACTCTATGGGTTATTTTTTTTTTCTTTTTTTTTTTTCTGGGTTGGGGATCTAAATCAGGGCCTTGCGCTTGCTGGGCAAGTGCTCTACCACTGAAACCTCCCTTAACCCCAGAGAACGTGGTGTTGGGCGGTGTCTGAGAAGAATTAGGGGGAATAATGGGGGTAAATATGATTAAAATATTTTGTATGAATGTATGAAATTCTCAAAGGATTAATAAAATATTATTTCTTTAAAAAGATCCTATAATTATAATTAAAGTAAGATTGTTTTTCCATCCTAAAAAAAAAAAGTTCTTTTATCTGGCAAAGGCAGGGGTGCATGCTGGGAAAATAAAAGGCATAGCTAGCCTCAGCAGCAGAGAGCTTTCTTCTGTCTCTATCTCTGTCTCTGTCTCTCTCTCTCTCTCTCTCACACACACACACACACACACACACACACACACACACACACAACCATCTCCATCACCACCATTTGTATTGCCTGATCTTTAAATCCACATTCTCTAAGCAACAAGCCTTACCATTTCTTCTGATGCTGGAGATGACACATGGATCTAGTAAGGGGCTACACTTGACCTGAGTGTATGATATCGAAAATAGACAAATGAGCCACACTTCTTCGTGTGATATTTGGTTAAGAAGAAATGGGAGACCTTGAGTACACCTACTTCAGAAGATCTGTATGCCCTACCTCTACCTTATGATTCCTCTTCAAGTCAGCCCCAGCCATCCTCTGACGTGTCCAGCAGCTGCTACTCTCTGGGCACCGGTGCCCAGAGGCTTATTCCACTTTCCCGTGTGCTTTACAAGGACTGAAGTTAAAAACTGCTTTCGTGGAAGTTACCCCATGCTTCAAGTTACTCCATCCTTTTGAGAGGACACACTCCCCACACAGGAATAAAAGACAGAACCCAGAAATAGGTGGCTACTAGAATCTCACATGCTTTAAAAAATTCTTTAAAAACTGAATGTGAGAGATTCCCACTACATTTTCACAAATGAAAAGGCATCCCTATGAATTATACTGCACAAACTTACAGTATTTCAACAGTATGAGGTTTCAAAGCTAGATGTGAGACAGGAAGAGCACCAGGCAAAATGGGCACCATCTTTGAGACCCTGCGGGAAATAAAAAGACCAAAGGGTCCCCACACTGGATTCAGGGTTCCAGGGTTTCACCAACACAAGTTTAGAGTTAGTGACATTCAAAAAGTGCTCAGGTAGTGACCGGTTTCAAATAAAATCACAATAAGCAGATGATAAATGTAAAAACAGCACTAGTCCCAGTGACCATCATGCTCAGAGACAGCAGTATCCACTGCATGAGTCTCCCCAACTTGCTTCCTTCCCGATACTTTTGCCCATCTACTCAAAGCTCAAGACTATGCATTCCATAGGCTTAGAGGTTTACCCTGCTTTCTTGGTCAAATTAGAAGCAGTTTAATTCCACCTACGCTAGGAACCTCTAAGGCCCCTTGGTGGTCATCAGTGAAAACAGGCAGAGGCAACGGACATGGTAGTGATTAATTGGAATGATGTCCACTGGAAGCAGGTTGAGAACCAGAGCCCTGCTTTTTGCATACAGCAGGGAGGACATCCTTCAGTTTTCCTAAGCAATCTAGTACACCCCTAAGGAAATCTCCCAGTGACCTCTAGCTGCAGCAGCAGCCACAGCGCCCCAGTGCGGCACAAGACCAGGAGAGCAGCCGAATGGATCCAGGAAACCTAGGGGCATCTAGAAACCTGATTCCACCTAGAGGTGGCCTGGCTACCTGGGTTCTTCTGCAAAACCCTCCCAAGTCCTCACTCAGGATCAGCGTGGCCCTGTTCACCAGGCACCCAAGACCCTGTAGGCCAGGGCGGTGGCCGGGCCAAAGGGGACGCAGAAAGCGACGCAGCTGCCGTGGGTGGATTCGCAGAGCCGGGCGGGAGTGGGGGGGATTTACCCAGCGCCTCAGCAGCAGCTGTACTTTCTCCTTCGTCGCTTGTTCCGCTGAGGTGCGGGGACTGCCACCGCGCCTGCTGCCGCCTCTCCAGCCGCCGCAGCGTCAATGATCAACCCTCCTGGTCGCCTTCGAGACTGCTGCGGGCGAGCTGGGGCTGTTGAATGGCTGCCCATGTACTGAATTCCTCAATGCATCTGGTGGCAGCGACGCGGCGCGTGCTGTGCCAACGCCCTGCGCCACGAGCGCCACGATGCCACGAGCGCCCCTCGCCTCCTGCAGGCCTCGAGAGCTTCCGGGTAGCTGCCTCCTGACTCCCGGCTGGGGGCTGCAGGGTGCACGTTTGCACGCCTGCCAGCTCCTCTCCCTCGGTGGGCTCCTGCGGACCAATTGACTCCCTCGTGAGCTCCGCCCACTTCGCTGCCATCCCTCGACTTGAGGGCAGAACCAATGGCAACCACCGACTAGACCCGCCCCTTGGATTTCCCCAGGGCCAATCGCCTTCTGAGCAAACATTAAAGTAACCCCGCCCCTCCTGGGTAGCAAAGCTAAGGCCAAAGTTAATTCCGTTGCAGGGTTCTAACTAGCCCAAGATTTTGTCCAGGTTACTCACCGCCTACCCCAACCGCCTAATTATGTGATTTAGAGATTGCAGACACCACCACCACCACCACCACCACCACCACCACCACCACCACCACCACCACCACAACCAACACCACCACCACCCCACACCCCACACACACACACTCCCCCACACGCACCATTTCTCTCTTCTCTCAAATAAACTAGTATATGAAAGCCAGTCCAGCGCAGTGTCACGAGCCTTTTAATCCCAGCGCAGGCAGAGGCAGGAGTATCTCTGAGTTCGAGGCCAGTCTGGTTTACACAGTGAGTTCCAGGACAGCCAGAGCCACACAGAGAAACCCTGTCTCAAAAAAGAAAAAGAACAAGAAAAAGGAAAAGAAAAAGAAAGAGAGCCAAAACTGGGGGGAGGTGAGCACGAGGAGCCCGATCAGATTTGTAGCACAGATGTAAAAGCTAGAATGTGGCAGGATGAATCTGCAGTACCCGTTGCACCGGAATGGGGGTTGGGGCAGGGGTGGCGATATTACCGTGGCTTTCGGGACCTTTCTGGTCAGCCAGGCTAGCTAGCCAATCGGTGAGTTTCAGGTTCAGTGAGAGACCCTGTGTCACAAATAAGGAACAGAGCAATCAAAAAGACACCCGATGTTGACCTGTAACCTACACACACTTGCACACACATACAAAATTTTTTTAGAAGAGAGAAAAAAAATTACAGAGAGATTGTTACCCACCATTGTAGCTGAGAACTAGCCATTCTCACCCTGACCAGATCTTCCTCATCAAAAAGTCAGCAAGAGCCTGAGAGAACGACCCCTGGTTGTGTGTTTATTTTTTTTCTTGTTGTCCAATTTCCGGTATAGGAGCTTAGACCTTGTAAACTGGGATGCTTCCGGGGACCAAGACTGCCTGGCTCTGTGATGGTCACTTAATCTCTGGCTTGAGGATAAGCAAAGCCAGCCTTGCCTCTCCTTGTCCTTGATTATCTAACAATTTAAAGACCGCGTTCTCCTGGCTCGCTGTTCCAGGCTCTGTTGTTCAAAGACACAAATTGAGGGTCTTCTTTGAACATGAGCCAATTGCCTTAAATCTTTGCAAGCAGACACCAGGAACTGAGTGGCCCTCCTTTAGCTCCACACACAGAGAAAGCCAGGTTGATCTCAATCCTTGCCCAGATGACCTTTCTTTGAGTTCGACAACATGGAATTCACTTTCTCAAATGGCAAATCACAAAGCTGACACTTATTAGATTTACTGTCAACTCTTTCCCTGGGGAGGTTCTCACAGCAGCAGCTGTCACAGGGCTGGTTTTGCTTGATTACCTGGTGTGGAGGTTAATGATAATTTCACTCACTTCTGTCCAGACCCTTGCCACTCGCTCTGACCTAAATAAATCTTCCCCTCTACTCGATGGTCAGACCCCCATCCTCTTTGCACAATTGCCACGGAGGCCCTGAGCAAGCCATCTAGCCTCCATATTTGTATGCTTCTGGCTGAGAGGGTTCCCAACATTGAATGTTGCTCTTGTCCATTTCACAGCAGAAGCCACAACTCTGGTTCTAAAATATAATAGGGTCCCCACACTGCATCCCACTTAAAGGCCCACCACAGCTGCTAATGTTTTTCCACTCCCCTCTTGCCTCCTCTGCTCTTACAATAAAGCTCCAAGCTACTGCACTATGTGTAAAACCCTTGGTAATCTGGCCTCTCTGCCCAGCCTCATTCCTAGCTACTCTATTGCCATCTCAGAACACGTTGTACTTCTAATATACTGAAATTCCTATTGTTTCTCCAGTAAGGTACATTATCTCTCATGCCTATTATACAAAGTCTAGAATAAGTTGATCCCTATCCACCTCTGCCTGGCCTACAAATCACGGACGTGTCTTTTTTATTAACAGTGCAAATATATACAGATATGTAAGTATGCGAGATGTGCTCTCACTATGTGCCAAGTCCTTGGGATATAAAATGTGTAAGATTAAAATAATGTATAATATCTAGAGTTGAACACTCTCATGGTGTCACATGTGACCACCAACCACTTAAATACACACACACACACACACACACACACACACACACACACACACACACGGGGGAAGGGAGACAAGGGGAAAAGGAGAGGGAGAGGGAGAAAGAGAGAGCACACAGGCAGATAACTTCAAAGATTTATATTTCCAATATGACCAAATGAATGAAGGGTTGGGAAAAAGTAACAGGCTTTCCTTTCTCCCCTGTTGAGTATCACTGGGTGATTATTAAACTCATCTCACTAAGTCTGGCAACTTGAAGGCTAAAGATTATGGCCTTTTTCTTTCACATTCAGTTTAAAATTTAAAACCCAATGGGGGGGTTGGGTATTTAGCTCAGTGGTAGAGCGCTTGCCTAGCAAACGCAAGGCCCTGGGTTCGGTCCCCAGCTCCGGAAAAAAAAAAAAAGATTCTTTCTTAAAACCCAATGGGGTTAGGAATTTAGCTCAGTGGTAGAGCGCTTGCCTAGGAAGCGCAAGGCCCTGGGTTCGGTCCCCAGCTCCAAAAAAAGAACCAAAAAAAAAAAAAAAAAAACCAAGGTAGGAAAATGTTTTTGTGCTGCTTTTTCTCCCTCTTTTTGTGTATCAGACCAAATAAGAAATTGAGAGCATACCGTAGCTGTTAATGATCCAAAGAGCAAAGGCATGAACAGGAGGATATGTTGTCAAAATGAATCAATTGCAATCCTAAAATTACAGGGCTTTGGTATTAAATAGGATTTTTTAAATTAATTTTATCAAATGTTAGATGCTTAAACTACCACTGTGTGGGCAGATTTTCATGTTCCTTAGAAAACTCTTAGTTCTTTGGCCTCTAAAAGCATGCTTCATTGTCCCCATTAAAAGGAGTGGTGTCTACACAGCTGACTTCGCTGCATGTGGAGTAATTTGTGGGGTGCACTGGATGTTCCTCTGTACATTCTTATCTTATCCATAGTTCAGCATGTTCCCTTTCCAAACACAAATTGTGCTTGGAAGAATACATATCATATTTGCTAATTGTTAACACCTAGCATAAGTAAACATGATTTTACTGGGAAAAAATTAAAGCAGTTTTCAAAATGTTTTCATTTCTTTTAGCATATTTGACCCATATAATAACCTCAGAAAATACCTTGCTTTTCATTTTGACCGGAGAAAATGCTAATACTTGTGTAGGTTAGACCATTCTACAGGGTATTTGAACTACAATTCTGCCATTAACCTTGGAAAGTGTGAGCATGCTATTCTAGGATACAGTGTTTCGACAAGAATCTTTTCAGATTGTCTACAATCCCTTCACTTCTGCTCCCTGAGATAGGGACCTAGGTTGTGGGGTGGTGAATAGGCATTTTAATGGAGACAGGAAATCACTCAGGTACCAGCACTATTTCTTGATAGAAGATGTTCTAGGAGAATGCCAGTGCAGACAACACAGAAAGAATGAAAAGCAAAAGTAGGGCTGAAGAGACGGCTCAGCGGTCAAGAGCACTGACTGCTCTTCCAGAGGTCCTGAGTTCAAATCCCAGCAACCACATGGTGACTCACAACCATGTGTCATGAGATCCGATGCCCTCTTCTGGTGTGTCTGAAGACAGCTACAGTGTACTTATAATAAATAAATAAATAAATAAGTCTTTTAAAAAAGAAAAGCAAAAGGAAAGTAAATAGTAATCTCAGACAAGAAGCTCTGAATGCA
Source organism: Rattus rattus (assembly GCF_011064425.1). Lineage (NCBI taxonomy): Eukaryota > Metazoa > Chordata > Mammalia > Rodentia > Muridae > Rattus > Rattus rattus. The sequence goes on from NC_046172.1 coordinate 102,806,884, forward strand.
AAACTCGGCTGTCTCTCCCACTTGAGAGCTGAACAAAAAACAAAAAAAAAAAACCTACAATGTAGTTTCAGTTTCTTTGCTGACTGAAGAGTCTTCTAAGCAAACTGAGGTTAACGAGAGTACTTTGGCGAGAAAAGTGCAGTGAAGGCAACTAATCATGGACCTTCCTCCTCCTTGGCCCTGCCACCTTTGGCTCCTTTCCCCTTTGCCTCTGTCTGCAGCTGGAGGGCAGTGTCCTGGGTCGTCTGGTTTTTTTACTAGAAGGGAGTAAAGATAGTTTGACATATTATAAGGTAGAAGTAGAAAAGAAGAAAACTCAATTTCTAAAAGAACCTTAGCAATTGTGATGGAGTGGCACCATTAGAAGATGTGGCCCTGTTGGAGTGGGTGTGGCCTTGTTAGAGTAGGTGTGTCAGTGTGGTTGTGGGTTGTAAGACCCTCCTCCTAGCTTCCTGGAAGCCAGTCTCCCACTAGCAGCCTTCAGATGAAGATGTAGCACTCTCAGCTCCTCCTGGACCATGCCTGCCTGGATGCCAGCCCCAATTAAATGTTGTCCTTATAGGAGTTGCTTTGGTCATAGCAGTACCTATGTGTCTATGTTGGTGTCTGTTCATAGCAGTAAAACCCTAAGACAGCAATCTAGTGTGCCCTTGATAGAGGATGCCTGCTGTCATGAGTTTGTGAGCACAGACTGACTGGCTTGAAAAATTTGCGTGTGGATTCTTCCTACTCTGTAGTAGATTGCCTTCAATGGTGTAAGCTTATGAAACTTTTGCAAAATATTTATCGTACAAGATAACCCACAAATTGTAGACTTGTTCGGATTTTTTCCTGTTTCCTCACCTGAGTAAAAGTTGTATTTATTTGTTTTTATTTTTTTAAAAAAAAAAAAAGAAGAGGGCTTTGGCAGACCATTTGATCACAATTCAACAAAGTAAGCAAAATAATTACATTTACCTGTCTATTGAACATTGCTTGCTTACTCTGTATAGCCATAAGTACAGGTAAGGAATCGAGGCCTACGTGGCTAGTGAGATGTCTCAGTGGGTAAAGACGCCTGCTGCCTCAAACCTGAAGACCTGAGTTTGCATGGCCTCACGTGGTGGAAGGAGAGCACCCACTCCCATGAGTTGTCACATTGCACACACACAAATATAAGAAAAAGTCTTTTTTAAAGAAAAAGAAGACACTGCAACCTAAAGTCTCCATTTGGAATTAATACCAGTAGGTCAATGTTACTTTATCTAACTTTCCAGGTGATAGTTATTTCCTCCTCAACACTCATTCATTTACTGAGAAGGTTGTAGGATCCCCAAGATGCAGCTAATCAAACACACTGTATTTACTTAATCTTACTAAGAAAACACAGGTTTTATGCCTAATACAAAGAACCCATGATATCGGGTGAGAAGTGATCTTCAAACTGGTTGGACCAGAAACTGAAAGCTAATTCCTCAAATAATAACCCTACTTAATAGTCTGTTCTTTTGAGAGTGATTAAAAACTTGTTTAATTATAGTGGAATCAGTTTTGGCTTACACACATTTAATCACTTTGCAGTAAATGGCTCTAAAGTCAGAACAAATAATGTTAACCTACTTCACTGAGTTGTTACAGGGATTACTTAATTAATATTGAGGGTTTCTTAAGTCTTCTATAACAGTGGCCTAGAACTCTAGAGACTTACACGGTAGTCCAGCTTTTGCCTTCAGAGGCTGTGTAACCTACAGTGATTCATTTAGTTAAGCTACTAACACTCTCATCCCCATCCACCCAAAAATTCTTACAGAGACTAGAATACGGTGTCATGAAAATACAAACAAGGAGAGTGTAATGAAGATACAAAAGCATACGGTCTAGACTTATGTTCCCCAACAAGTAAACAGAAGGCTCTGATTATCATTGTAAGTCCACGCTTCCTCCTTCCAATCCTTTTTGCTGTGCTTTTTTTTCCCAAGGATCTCATTAAACCATCTCTTCTCTAAAAAGGATCAAAGATCCTCATTACCAGCTCCAGAAACAGTGTGACTATTTATAACAGGACTGTTAAAAAGATTTTTTTAAAAGGAAATGACATTATATTAGGTAGAAAGAAATAGATAACTTAAAGGAGGCTAAAAATAATAAATATACCAAAAATGCAATGGCTATACGCCAAAATTTCAACAGTAGTGGTGATTAGATAATAAACTGTCCTTTCACTTTGGCTTATTAAACATATGTGCTAATGTAAGCTAGTGGTGAGCGTCTGTGGTCCCAGCTACCCAGGAAGCTGGGGCAGGGCAATCAAATGAGCCTAGGAATTTGAGGACACCGTGAGCAACACTGCAAGATCCTGTCACTAATAAACAGATAAACAAAACAAAAAATGATGGGCAGGTATCTGTTTAATAATCAGAACACACATACATACACCGTGTTTATTTTGGTATATTTTTATACATTTTTATTTTAATTATGCAAATGCGTATGTCTTTTAGAAAAAGGAAGTAGTAGTGGGATCCGTAAACATTATTTGCTATTTCCAATGCTCTTGGTTTCACTCCAGAATGTGACAATATGACCTGATTGCTGAAGATACCACATACTTGAGTCATAGAACATGGAGGAATGAAAATTTAATTGATACTGGTTAGCTTTCATAGTGCTAGAGGTGCTATACAAGCTACTGGGGGGAGTAATTATCAGTTATATCTGGTAGTGAACCCTTCAAGCTACACTAACGACTGATCTGGCAAGATATGCCCACTAGTGCAATAGTGGTATGAGCATCATGGGAGGGGCCAACCACTAGAAATCCAATTGTTAATTGGGTTTAAGTCCTCTCCACAAGACAAAATCCACACCTGACACCATTATTGAGCATAGCACTTATGCCTAAACAGGTCGTAGGCCCTGTGGCAGAACATACTACTGTTATGCTGCTAAATTGACATAATATTAAACTGACTTCTATTAACTTATCATTATAACTGTAAACTAACGCATCCTTCAACCTGCATCAGAGAAGTTTCTGTTTACAGTAGATAATGATGAGCACAGAGGCCTGTAACTGGCCAAGGTGCGGAGTAGAAGAATGTACAACCTAAAGGAGGGGTGTGTGTGTGTGTGTGTGTGTGTGTGTGTGTGTGTGTGACTCCCTCTCCCAAAGCTCAGGAATCATTGTGGAAGAGAGGCAGAAAGAGTATCAAAATGAGAGGTGGTGGATGACTACGAGTAAAGTGCCCTCTGGACAGAGCAAGGGCAGTTTCATTTGCATCAGGACAGACCAAATTCCGTTTGGAAAGGAGCTGTTGGGCACATAGCATATTTCTAGCTTTGGCACTATTTACAACTGTTAGCTGCTGGGGAAAAGAGAGTTTGTCTAAGAGTGGTAAGTCATTAATGCTCCAGTGGAAGATCATACATCCAAGAAAACCAATTGGTCTGGAAGGACTCTTCAAAGGTAAGACATGAAGTTCTAAAGGTATGGAAGGAGTGCATATGAGAAGAGTTAGGGAAGGGGGCAAATATAAAAAACTATCAAAATACATTGTACAGGGGTTGGGGATTTAGCTCAGTGGTAGAGCGCTTGCCTAGCAAGTGCAAGGCCCTGGGTTTGGTCCTCAGCTCCGGAAAAAAAAAAACAAAAAACAAAAAACAAAAAACAAAATACATTGTACAAAACTCTCAAAGAACTAATTTTGAAAAGATGGCCTCCAGGGTCTCTGCTTCCTACTCTCCATCCACTTGCATGATCATCTCTTTGTAAGTGTGCGCTGAATCTCTTAATTTACTTCCAATCATAGAATACGGCAAAAATATATGGGCTATCATAAGACAATTGACCTTTGTCTAATCTGTCTCTCTCCTTTTTCTCCTTCTCTTCCTCTTCCTCTTCGACCTCTCCCTCCTCTTCCTCCTTCCTCCCTCTCTACATTTCCTCCTTCCCTTATCTACCCTTGTATAAGGATCTGTAATGGGTTTCTAGCCAACAGCCATTGAAAAGCTTGGATCTTCCATTAATAGCTCTTGAAGAAATAAGTCTTACCTGCAGGAAGAAGAACCTCCCTCAGTTCAACTTTCAGACTGGAATTTCCTGCGAAACTTTGGTAAACTGTGCACAGACTCTACACACACACACACACACAAGCAAGATAGTAAATGTGTCTTGCTTAAAGATGCTAAGTTTTGAGATGTAGAAAACTAATACAGAAACTAATCTTCCATGTCCATGATCACTTCCGCCTGCTCGAAGCCTCTGATTCTGTCTAAGAACTGCTCCCCTAACATGAATTTCCTTACCAGTCTGCTCAGGCTTTGGTTCCCAACATTGCCAGCGCTCCCCTGCCCACCCCCACTCCCAAACACAGAGATGCCTTCCGCATCCAGCTCAGACTCCAAGAATGCAGGCCAAGTCTTTGTCAGTCTCCTCACTAGATTGTCATTCCATAGGGACACCTTTATCAACCAGCTTGACTCTAACTCCTCCTAGCAGGCACCTTCAATAAAAACACCCTTCTCTCTCTCTCTCTCTCTGCTTGGTCTCTGACATTTTATGTTTTTTTTTTTTTTTTTTTTTTTTCGGA